>NW_024412416.1:10812272-10903470 GCF_014898765.1 Herpailurus yagouaroundi
CGAATGGGGAGCCGTGGAAGCATGACTCGAGGGGCTTCCTCCACCTTGTGGGGTCATGGAACCCAAGAAGAAAATAAAAGCATGAGGGATTCTGTTGGTACTTCCAAGGCTCCTAATAACAAAATAAGAAGAATGACCACAGCTGAAGAAGCAGCTTCTGACAGGTAATTATCAGAAGGGAGAAGCCTTCATTTTTTAAAGACAGAGAACTGCCTGTACAGTTCAATTCAAAGTACAAGGTAGTTTAGGAGGGAGGGGGGAAATATATATATATATTTTACAAAAATATATACATTTTATATAAATATATTAATATTTATATAAATATATATTAATATATAAATAATAATATGTATATAATTTCAAGTTCCAAGCTTGTGCACAGAAAGAATTGACAAGCATGTTAAATATTGCTCACCAAAATGTTGACCAGGAAAAAATGTTTTTTTCATGCCATTTTTCCCAGCGTTTGAGGTTTTGAGATATTAAATCACTTAATATTATAGATAACGTAGTGTTTTTTGGCTGTTATCTCGTGTCTGATCCCTGCCAGGTTATGAATAAAGATAGTCTGATTTACATATTTATTAGCTACATTTCACAAGAAAATAGCAGCCCTGCATCTCCCATGGTCCATAATCTGCACTGACTGGCAAGGACATTTAAAATAAGCCCCTGTCACAAATTCTCATTTTATACTGGTCACAGTGAGAGCTGTGCATAAAATTATAATAAGGACACACTCCCAAGTCTGTGCTGAATATCAAGTTTAAGTGCTATGAGGTCATCTGGTGAGTCTGTGACCCTTCTAATTAGGTAAGGGAGTTACCGATACCCCTGAATCCCCACCTCGAGAACACTGTGGCCTGGATCGGCTCACAGAACAAAGGTTCAGATCACAACATGCTCTGTCTGGAGGCAGTGGCATTGGTGACCTTCGCAGAAAGGCCTCTCACTTACAGGTGGCATTGAATGGAGCGCCCTGTGTCTGGGCCCTAACATCTATGATGGTTTGTCTAGAACCACTTGGACCCCACTTCCAGTCGTTGTCCTGGGAACACTGGTTCCTTCCACCAGAAAGCTCTGACCACAATTAGTCTCCTAGACCAATTTCCTTTATCTTGTAGAAAAACATGTGTATATAAAGTTTTAGCAAGGATTTCTCTTCACAGACAGAGGAGGACCTGTCACGTGGAAATGATTTGGTAAGGAAGTGAAGGTTAGAGTTGGTTCCTAGGACCTCTGGTATCTTCTCATTTCCTGCAGTGGAGATGCCCACCTGTGTTGAGGGAGGAGTATACCCTGAAGGCAGGCACAGGAGAATAAAATTGTGAATGTATCCACATTTTCGTTTTCTAACTACATCTTGGGTTTAAATAAAATTTCTAACTACTGGCATCATTGAGTGATGATCCAATATTATGTTAGGGGCACTGTCTGAATTGGACTCGGACCCACATTTACTATGAAAAAGGAAATCTCTCCAATACGCTGCTGCTTAACTTAGTTAACTTGGTGAACTTAGAGGTTAGTCCAACCTCTTGCCGACCTCCTGGTCATGGGCAAGACTGTAAAACAACATGGGCATCTGGCCCAGAGCTTCTTTAAAAGAGGCATTTATTGGGGCACCTGGGTGGCTCAGTCAGTTAAGCATCGGACTCTTGGTTTGGGCTTGGGTCATAATCTCGCAGGTTCATGGGTTTGAGTCCCACATCGGGCTCCCCACTGACAGTGTGGAGTCTGCTCTGGATTCTCTCTCTCCCTCTCTCTCTGCCCCTCCTCTGCTTGCTCTCTCTCTTTCAAAATAAATAAATAAACATTAAAAAATATTTAAAGAGGCATTTATTATTTCTTTTTTCTCAAGCGTGTGGAAACACCTTTATACCTGTTTGAAAAGGAGATATCTTGGGGCCCCTGGGTGGCGTAGTCGGTTAAGCGTCCGACTTCAGCCAGGTCACGATCTCGCGGTCCGTGAGTTCGAGCCCCGCGTCGGGCTCTGGGCTGATGGCTCAGAGCCTGGAGCCTGTTTCGATTCTGTGTCTCCCTCTCTCTCTGCCCCTCCCCCGTTCATGCTCTGTCTCTCTCTGTCCCAAAAATAAATAAAACGTTGAAAAAAAAAATTAAAAAAAAAAAAAAGAAAAGGAGGCATCTTATGAAAAGTCACACCAAGCATAATTTGCATCCTTATCAAAGGAGAGCATCACCTGGCTGCTTCAGAGATTTGCTGGCAACTCAGAGATCCTGTTTCTGGGCCATCAGTCTTCTCTTAACTGCTTTAGTCAAGATGTATTCATTTACTCGGAGATTCATTCATTTATCCAGAGATTTATTCCCATAAACACAGAGATGAGACACATAATATGCATCTAAGGATCACTGGTTGACACTCCAGGGGGAAAATGCTGATAGGTAGGAAAGTGTCTTCCTTCAGACAAATATCCAGTTTTTCTTTGCTTCAATTATCTTGAAACTGGAATCTTCCAACTAAGCTTGACCATCTAAGGTCAGGGACTTCCCACAGACATGTGGCTCTTGTGGAAAATGAGATCGATAGTTATCTAATCTTCCCCAGGACTTCTGTGAACTGGCACACTATTTGGATGACCTGACTTTCTCCTTGAGCAGTTTAAGCACACTGGCAACTCCTCACGGTAAAAACAAGTCTTTCTCTCCAACGTTTAACCTCCCAACCAGAATCAAGACACTTTCAGGAGGGACATTATACACCACAGACTCATCAGAGGTTTCCCTGAGATGTTCCATTGTAGCCTTAGAGGAACACAAGGGATGGAGACCAAGCGAGAGCCAACAGGATGCTGCAGGAGACAATGAGGTTGAATTGGGGTGGGAAAGTTGGCCCTGAGAACAAGAACTGCCTCCGACTCCCACCGCCCTCTCCTCCCCACCTACCAAAGAGATTCTCTCTCTGCCGGTCCTCCCCAAAGTCGTCATTCAATAGGAAATTTGGAAACTGCCTATGAGATTTGGAAATTGTGTATGTGTGTGTGAGAGAGAAGGGGAGAGAAAGAATGAATAAAGAAATGAAGATCATAAGACAAAAAGTAACAAGAGTTGGCAAGGATGTGAAGAAAACACCCCGGTGCACTGTTGGTGGGAATGTAAATTGGTGCAGTCACTGTGGAAAACAGCATGGAAATTCCTCAAAATATTAAAAGTAGAACGGCCATATGATCCCGAATTCTACTTCTGGCTGTTTATCCAACATAAATGAAGAGATATCTGCATTCCCATGTTCATTACAGCATTATTCACAATGGCTAAGATACGGAAACAAGCTAAATGTCCATCAGTGGATGAATGGGTAAAGAAAACTGGCATAAATATACGAACGGATGCCATTCAGTCTTAAAAATTGAAAAAAGAAGGAAATCCTGCCATGAGCACCAACATGGATGAGCCTGGAGGACATTATGCTAAGTGAAATAAGCCAGACACAGAAAGACGAATAGTGTATGGTCTCACTTACATGAGGAATCTATAATAGTCGAAGTGGTAGGAGCAGAGGGTAGAAAGGTGGTTGCCAGGAGCTGGGGGAAGGGGGATCTGGGAAGATGTTGGCCAAAGGGAACGAAGCTTCAGTTATACGAGATAAATAGTTCTGGAGATCTGATGTACAGCATGGAAACTATGGTTAACAATAGTGTATTGTATATTTGAAATTTACTAACAGGGTGGATCTTAAGTGTTCCAGAAGGAGGAGGAGGAGGAGGAGGAGGAGGAGGAGAAGGAGAAGGAGGAGAAGAGGAGGAGGAGGAGGAGGAAGAAGAAGAAGGTGACATATATGTTAATTAACCTGATTATCGTGATTATTTTACAATGTATACATATTTCAAAATATCACGTTGTATACCTTACATATGTACAATTTTTGTCAATTATACCTTAATAAAGCTGGGGGGTGGAAATGAAGGTAACAAATTCGGGAGTACTTACTGAACTCCTGTACCAGGCTCCCTTGAACTTGACTTGCCCCTCTTTGATGATGCACAAGCACCACACTCAACATGGGTAGGTAGCTTACCTCCAGCTAATAAAAGCCAGGTTCTTTAGGAATAAGGAAATTCCAGAACTATTGAAAATGTCTACACTGAAAACTCTGTGGATCACCCAAGTGGAAGAGAATGATTAATCTGTACAACCTCTCCACACCCAAGTTTCCTCAGCTTAAAATAAAGATCCTAATAAAATCTATCCCATGGGGTTGTCATAAAGATTGAATTCATTCATTCATGAAAAGCTTTTAGAACATAAGTGGTCAATAAGTGGTAGCTCGCATTTGTATTGCAGCAACACAATATAGTAAAGAGAAAAATAAGATCCTGTGTCCAGAAACTTGCCATCCAGGGGGGAAGGCAGGCATTAAAAATAAACAGAGGGTGGGGCACCTGGGTGGCTCAGTCGGTTCAGCATCTGACTTCGGCTCAGGTCACGATCTCACAGTTCTTGAGTTTGAGCCCCGCACCGGGCTCTGTGCTGACAGCTCAGAGCCTGGAGCCTGCTTTGGATTCTGTGTCTCCCTCTCTCTCTGCCCCTCCCCCACTCACACACACTCTCTCTCTCAAAAATAAATAAACATTAAAAAAATAAAACAGATGGAACAAATAGGACAATTCCTACAGCGGACGTGAGTGCTTTTGGGAAGCTTAGGGTTTCCCCACATTTTCTGGAGAATAAAGAAAGACTCCCAGAAACGGTGGCATTTGAGCTAAAATATCAAGGATAAATAGTGGGGGTGTTTTCCACACATTGTAGGAATTCTTCTTTTCTCCAAGGCAAGGACAGAGAATATGCAAAGGCACCCAGATGCAACGCAACCATGGTTGGCCAAAGTTCAAATACTTCAGACCCTGAACTCTAAGGTGGCTCATTATGAACCAAGTGTAAAATAAATCAGTGATATGATTTTTTTTAACGGCCAGAAATGTGAAAAGTTGGGCAAGCAGGAACCAATTCACACTTCTTAACTATAGGGAAGTTGATACTAACAGGCTTCTTGTTTAAAGGAAAGCATCAGATGTTTCTGCTCCTAGCTATTATTTAGTTCTAGTGCAATGGAATAACACTGTCTATATTCTCTGGAAATTATCCTAATTAAGTAAACAATACCCAAGATCTGAAACAGATCCTGAGGCAGTGTTACCAATGTGTAATTTAAGGTTGGAAGCATGTTTTTATTTGAAGTATCCTGTTTTCCAGGTACTAAAAAGCATCATGACCCTGACCCAGACAAGGTGTCATTTCCTATTGTTATTAGTCAAGTGCTCTCCCCGAGACACAAAACCATAAGACACGTGTATCTGTATCTGTATCGTACTCATTTCCGTCTATCTTTCTATAAAGACATTTATTGTAAGGAATTAGTAAATTGGCTCACACAATTATGGAGGCTGGAGATTGGCAAGTCCCAAGATCTGCTGTCAGCAAGCTGGAGACCCAGGAGAGCCAGTGAGTTCATTGCAGTCTGAGTCAGAAGGACTGACAAACAGGAGACCAAATGATCTCGTTTTAGCTCAAAAGCCTACAGGGTAGAGAGAGAGACCCAGGAAGAACCAATGTTTCCATTCCAGTCTGAAGGTAGGAGAAAACCAATGTGCCAGCTTGAGGGCAATTCTCCCTCACTCTTGGGAGGATTACCTTTTTTGTTCCATTCAGGACTTCACCTGATTGGACAAGGCCCACCCACAGCATGGAGACAATCCTTCTTACTCAGTCCACCACTTCAAATGTTGATCTCATCTGGAAACACCCTCACAAGACTTTCCCAGATTAATGTTTGACAAATCTGGACACTGTGTGGTCCAGTCGAGTTGACACGTAAAATTAATCATAACTGGTTACGTAAGATTTAAAATCAAGAAAGGCTTCTTCAGAGTTAGAAGACCTGATTCACATTTCCTTACCCACCGAGATCTCTTACGACTCTGCAGCAAAGTATAAGGCAACAGAGGATTATCAGAAGGGATCCAAACATTTGTAATTTATAACGAAAAGCTCTGCGGACTCCCATAATGAGAGAGGGGGAAACACTCTGACATCAGAACACTTGACTCTGCTAAGTTTCCAAGGCAGTGCGTGGCTGTTCCTTATAAAATATGTATCATTAAAATCCTGCTCCTGGATACAGCAGACTTTACAGCTGCCCACACAGCACAAACAAAAACAATGTTCTGGCGATCACTTCTCAGACCTGATGGATATAAACAGGCAATCCTGTTAATTTGGAGCTGGGGTGATTTTTCTCTTGGCCTTCCTTACTGGTCTTTGCTGTGCACATCAATCACACTAATTGGTTAATCGAGAGCTTTGCACTGAGTGTCCTGCTGCTTGAAATCCCCAGGGAGTTTCATTTGAGGTAGAAAAATTTCTACCTCACCATCCCCACACAAAACCCTCTTCCCCAAATTGGAAAAGAGTCAAGACTTCATTAAGACTTTTCTCCCCTTGAAGTGTCCACTCAATCACTCCCTTTTGCACCTCACTTAATAGCTCAGAGACAAGGTTTCCTTCTGGCACCTCCTTGTACTCGAACTCACGAACCACGAGATCATGACCAACTTAGCCAACTGGCAAAGCCTTGAGTCTAGCAACTGTGTAGCCCCTGATTCACAAGCCCTGCTTACTATCTCTATGGCATGTGCCTTACAGGAAATACATATATTTGGGCCTTCAGATGGCCGAATTATATTTCTCATATGTATTTAGCCTTTGTCCACAGTTTTCTGGCTCGCAATTCCCAAAACCCTTGAAATTTCCTAAGTCAGAAAGATGTCTTTTGTTATGTTAATGACGGCAACTTTTGGACACTCCCTCTTCCGAGGTGAGGCTGGTTGCTGGCAGGATCAATCCTGTAGAACTTTCAGTCCTACTTCCTGACCTCCCAGGAGGGGAGAGGAGTGGGACTGGAGGTTGAATCAGCCAATGACCAGTGACTTAGTCAATCAAGATTACTCCAAGAAGCCTCCATTAACTGCCACCCCCCACCCCACACCACCCAGGGACGCCTAGGTGGCTCAGTCAATTGACCGTCTGACTTCAACTCAGGTCGTGATCTCCAGGTGTGGTTCATGAGTTTGAGCCCCATATCAGGCACCCTGCTATCAGCCTCTCAGCGCAGAGCCGGCTTCAGATCCTCTGTCCCCCTCTCTCTGCCCCTCCCCTGCTTGTGCTCTCCCAAAAAATAAATTAAAAAATACTAAAAATAAAAAACAAAAACCCGGGGCGCCTGGGTGGCGCAGTCGGTTAAGCGTCCGACTTCAGCCAGGTCACGATCTCGCGGTCCGTGAGTTCGAGCCCTGCGTCCGGCTCTGGGCTGATGGCTCAGAGCCTGGAGCCTGTTTCCGATTCTGTGTCTCCCTCTCTCTCTGCCCCTCCCCCGTTCATGCTCTGTCTCTCTCTGTCCCAAAAATAAATAAATGTTGAAAAAAAAATTTTTTTTAAAAAACAAAACAAAAACCCAAAAAAGCTGAGTTCAGAGAGTTTCTGGGCTGGTGAACACATGGGATGCAGGAAGAATGACGTCATGCCTAGAGAGGGCATGGAAACTTCGTGCCCTTTCTCCGTATTTTGCCCTCTCTTATATCTGGCCGTTGATTCATATCCTTTAGAGTTACCTTTAATAAACTGGTAAACTAAGTATTTACTAAGCGTAAAATAAGTGAGCTCTGTGAGCTGCACCAGCAACTCAGTCGAACCTGAGGAGACCATTGGACCTCCAATGCGTAGCCGGTGGGTCAGACGCCCAGGTGTCACCTGAGGCTTGCACCTGCCATCTGAAGTGGGGGCAGGGGGCAGTCTTGTAGGACTCAACCCTTAACCTGTGGAATCTGATGCTCTCTCTGGGTAGAGTGTCAGAATTGAGTTGAGACACCCTGCTGGTGTCTAAGAATTATTTGGTATTGTATGTAGGGGAACCTCCCTCCCACCTTGTTGGAATTGGATCTTGAAACCTTAAAAAACCCACAAATTGACCAAATTATGTATACAATTCTTTTTAGAAGAAGTGCCTGGGTGGCTCAGTTGGTTAAGCGTCCGACTTCACCTCAGGTCATGATCTCATGGCTCGTGAGTTTGAGCCCCGCGTCGGGCTCTGTGATGACAGCTCGGAGCCTGCTTCAGATTCTGTCTCGCTCTCTCTCTGCCTCTCCCCTGCTCCCTCTCTCTTTCTCTCCTTCAAAATAAATAAACATTAAAAAAAATTATTAACAGGAAAGAGTTTTACATTACAGTTGTGAGAATAGCCTTAAGTGTTTAGATTTTTGTTTTCAATAACAGGGAAGACTAAGTCATCGATGGGATATTTCAGAACCTTAAGGATATCAGAATGAAGTATCAGTTGTCAGATTCTTTTAACAAAAATGTCTTCATAGTTTTTACTTCAACATGTAGAAAAGGGCTCATTTTCTTTTTTCAAATCAATGAAACGTTCTGGGTGAAGCAATACACTCATTTACCTAGGACTATTTACAGAAGTTATCTTTTTCTTAAATACAAAGTTATTGTACCTATTTTTAATCGGATTTTGCATTGACTATATTTTACTGTATTAATAAATGGTGAACTCAGTTTCTGAAATTAAACTTTAAAAAATTTTTTTAAAAATTTTTTAATGTTTATTTTTGAGAAAGAGAGAGAGAGAGAGCACTAGCAAAGGAGGGACAGAGACAGAGGGAGACATGGAATCTGAAGTCACACATTTAACCGACTGAGCCACCCAGGCACCCCTAAAATTTTCTTTAATGTTGATCTTATTTTTGAGACAGAGAGAGAGAGAGAGAGAGAGAGAAAGCGTGAGTGGGGGAGGGACAGAGAGAGAGAGAGAGAGAGAAGGAGACACAGAATCCAAAGCAGGTTCCAGGCTCCGAGCTGTCAGCACAGAGCCGGACGCAGGGCTCGAACTCACCAACCTCGAGATTATGACCTCAGCGGAAGTTGGCACTTAACCTGCTGTGCCACCCCAAAATTAAACTTTTTATTTGCAATTTAAAAAAAAAAAGTAGGGACGGTTGCCCTCCTTCAAGCAGTCAGCTTCTAAACTGTATTGATCTATCCAAACCCAGCACCCCTGCCCGTGTGCAAAGGCTAATTGTTTATTTTCAGGCTGGGGGTTCCACCACCGTCTTAGGGGTTTACGGAGCGGCCCCTCCTCCAGGGCTGCCACGTGGAGGCAGTTAGTTCTGCTTCCATCTGTTCTACACCCAAGTCTGCCTAAGAAGACTGCTGAACAGAGGGTCCACGAGCACAAAAATTTGTAGGCAATTATTTAGGAAACTTACTCCCTTACTCCTTGCCACCTTTGTTGGAATTAACTACTTGATTTTATGTATTCATAAACTAGACTAGACTACAGTAACAAGTCAATCCCGACTGCTGGGGGCTTCCCACGACAATGATGTATTGCTTACGCACACCAACTTATGCGACCAACACTGGTTGGCAGAGAGTCTGCTCCAGGGGACACTGAGGGACTCAGATTGACCAATGCTCTAACATCTCCCTCCGAGCCCTGCATATCACCAGGGCGGGGCAAGAGAGAGATTGAAGGTCAGGCACTGGCCATTTGAAATCTACAACCTGAGGGGCGCCTGGGTGGTTCAGTCGCTTCAGCGTGGGACTTTAGCTCAGGTCGTGATCTTGTAGTTGGTGAGTTTGAGCCCCGTGTGGGACTCTGTGCTGGGAGCCTGGAGCCTGCTTCAGATTCTGTGTCTCCCTCTCTCTCTCTCTCTCTGCCCCTCCCCAAATCATGCTCTGTCTCTCTCTCTCTCTCTCTCTCAAAAATAAATAAACATTAAAAAAAATTTTTTAACATAATCTACAACCTAAAAGGAGAAATACCTCTTCTACTGTCACCATTGGCCAGAATGTTCACATGGCCCCATCCAAGTGAAAGGGGCTGGGAAGTACAGAATTCCCAGGGCCCAGGAATCAGAGAAGAATGGATTATCTGGTGACGTCCATCACAGCTTGTCTCTTTCTTCTGTCACTTCAGACTTCCGACTTTCAACTCCCTTCCACCCTTTTTCTGATTTTACGACATCTTTGGACCTTTTTTCTGGAAGTCTTGTCATCAGTATCTTTGTCCTTGCTCTCCCACAGTGAACCTCCATACAAGTCAGATACGCACACACACACACGCACACACACACAATGGGGAATGGGGTCTGACAATTGGTTGACCAGCCTATTGCTGACTCTGGTCCAGTCTCAGACATGCCCCTCTGTGTGTGTGTGTGTGTGTGTGTGTGTGTGGTGGGGGAAGGAGATTGTCAGGTACATCCCCATCCAAGTGCAAAAATAGCAAATTCAACTGAAATGATCTGACAGATTTTTTTTTTTTTTTAATTATAACACTCATTGCTGGCAGAGACACAGAAAGGCAGACATGCTCATACATTACAGGTGAGAGTGAACTTTGGTACATTTCTGAAGGACAATTTGGCAAAACCTATCAAGAGATTTAAAATCATGTATATACTTTGCCCCAGCAATTCCATTTCTAAATTTGTTCATAGGGGTAAGCACAAAGATTTAGTTGTAAAGTGGTTCAGTATAACATTATTTATTATAGGCTTGAAACATTCTGGATGCCCGATAGGGAATGAAATAAATCATTTCACATTTTTCGATGCTACCCAACAATTAAAATTACATTGTGGAAATATATTTACTGACGTGAAAAGCTGTTCATAAGTTTTTGTTCTTTGTTCCCATTTTGAAAACAACTACACGCACACACTTTCTGTCTTTCCATAAGGGTCAATTCCGATGACTTTTCATCTTCTCTTCATTACTGGAAATGGCTTTCTAGCAGAAAATTTGTGTAAAAATACTGTTTTGTTTTGTTTTGTTTTGTTTTGTTTTTGAGAGAGAAAGAGAGAGAAGGTGCAAGCAAGTGAGGGATAGAGAGAGAGAATCCCAGAAGGGGCAAAGGAAGAGAGAGAGAGAAGAGAGAGAAAGGCGGGGCTCACCTGAAGCAGGGCTCGTGTTTTTTTTGCCCAAAGTGGGGCTCGCGTTCACCTGAAGCGGGGCTCAAGCTCATCTGATGTGGAACTCAAACTCACAAACCGTGAGGTCATATCCTGAGCCGAAGTCAGACGCTTGACGACTAAGCCACCCAGGCGCCCCTAAAAATACTGTTTTGAAAACATTTGAAATGTGGCATTTTGAAGGAGACCTGTTGGTATTGACCCATCCATGTGACATCCCGACTCACCCTGAAACCCCCAGTGGACAGATCTCATAACCACTTGGCTAAAGCTCTCAGTTCTTTTATATGGTATTCACCTAGCAAACACCTGACCCGTGATAAGTCATGCCTGTGGCTTTGTGCTTCTGGTAACCTCATTCTCTAGTTATTTGGGAGGGAATACCTACAAGAGCCTTTTGCAGGGAATACCTACAAGAGCCTTTTGCAAATCCTCCTCCCAGAACTTTGAATTTAGACCCCCCCCTTTTCTCTTGCATCTGATTCTAAACTAGCTCCATGGTTCCGAGCACCATGAGCTATGCATAGGAAACTTTCCTCAACCTCCAATCTGCCCCGTCCTTCAGAAGCCTATCTCAATAAATGTTATTTATTATCACCAAACCCCAAGGGTCAATTCTCATCCCTTCATATATTCCCATCATTCCAATCATGGGAACAGGATCAGATACAAAAGCAAAATTGCTTATGTTTGTATAACTTGTGTATAGCTCATGAAAACCTGGGTCAGCCATGAAACTCGGGTTGACAGTTCAGTCCGGAAAGTTATAAAGACAGAAGAACACCATTAAACCAAATTCCTGGTAAGGGCTTGCTTATCCTAACAGCTGGAGTCTGATGATTTTAAAGGAAAAAAACCTTGTATGTTTTTCCAACATTTGTCACGGGTGTTTGACTAAGATGCAGCAAGGCAAAATTTTCTGCAAACAGGCTCTTCTGTTTCAATGTGGAAGTCCGTGACTGCCCGCACAAAAATTTCCTCTTGTTAAGGTTGGGCTAAGTATACCAATAAGCGTTACGTATGTAGCAGGTGCAAATGGAGAAAATAGAGGCTCTTCTATTGACTTGAAAATGAACGTCCACCTTTCCTTCAGATCAGCCTTTGTTTGTATGACTTGTGCTGTTCAGACTCGTGTTTCATTTGGTAACAGTATTGCACCTCTGTCTTTTGGGCCAATTTGTCCACCATCATGTCAGAATCAATGAGCATTCTTTATTGGTCTAAGAGTGCTAAGCTAAGTGCTAAGTGAGAGGCGTTGCACTGCAAGAAAGAAAAACATGACTCTGCTAAGAATTTTTCAGCACTTTCCAAAGTACTTCTCCCTAACTCTACCCTCTGGTGGGGCTACGGTCCTAAGGAAGGCATTTGTGCAAACACACATGGAGCCCTCCAAGGCCAGGCGCACACCAGCTATTTGAGGACCGTGTGTGTGTGAGTGACAAATTCTCCTGCTGGGTATGTTATCGCACATCGTGGTGAAACTGAGGAGCAAGCCATCTGGATCGACTTTATACTCTGAAATATAAGGTTTCAGAATTGGATGAAATGCACATTTATTTTTTGAGGTAGCTCGTTAGGAAGAAGGAATGGGCACGGTGGAGGTCAAAGCCAAACAGACATTGAGATGCCCGATACCTAGGTAGATAAGGGGTAGTGACACAAGAGGATTTGTTTCATTAGCTGGGATCTGCAAGCTCCCCCTAGGAGAGTTCTTTATTTATAGATGCATATGCCCCACCCCCGTTCAACATACACAGTTTAGGTGGGAGCAAGAGGTTAAACCTATAAGGATAAGATTACCAAATGTAATGTGACTCACACTGTAAACCCAGTAGCATCTGGGCTGACCAAGGGCCCCTTTTAATATAATGTTACTAGTTGCTGTGTATCATCTTGGTAGAGGCATCACCAAATTTACTGTGGCTTTTTTCAACAAGATGGCTAATCACTGTTGAGATGAAAGCCCTCGACTAAATCAGCAATAAATCAAATTCACTTAAAGCTCTATATTGCACAGTTTGGTGAGAGAGCCAACACTTGAGAGAGTAACTTACCAGGTCAGCTGTTCGGCTGCTGACAGCAGTCACTGAGTTAAAGTCTCATCTTATTTCATCAACTAGGGGGACGGAAGAAGAGGAAGTGCATTTAGGAAGGGATGGACTGGGCTGGCGGTTATGGATGGCGATGTCCTCAACAGTGTACAGCCGGTGAAAAGGACACAGGCTCTTGCTACTCCTTCTGTGAGCCTAGGGCTCAATGGGGAAGGACCGAGATGCATTGGGGCAGGAATGATATCCATCAGCAGGAAGATGGTAACAGGAAGTAAAGAGGTAGGTTGATGTAGCAGAGAGGGAACTGGATTAGAACCGGAAAAGCTGGTTTCACTGTGGGGCTTTGACAAAGAACATGACCTTTCTTCCCCTGAGCCATAGTGGTCATTACATACAGAATGTACATGTTTTCCAGGGCTACCATAAAAATCAGCATAGACTGGGCAGCTGACATGCCAGAATTTTGTTTTCTCACAGTTCTGGAGACTGGAGTCCAAACTCAAGAGTTTGTTTCTTTTGAGGCCTCTCTCCTTGGCTTGCAGATGGCCACCTTATCATTTCAGATGTGTCCTCATGTGGTCTTTCCTCTGTGTGCACCCAGGTGTCTCTCTGGGTATTCAGATTTCTTCTTCTTATAAGGACACCAGTCCTATGACCTCATTTTAACATAACCCTCTCTTTAAAGGCCCTATCTCCAAATAGAGTCATATTTAGAGATATGAAGGGTTAGGGCTTTAACATATGCATTTAGGGGAGGAAAAATCGTGAGGTAAAATTGAAAAGGGTGGGTGGGGGGGAATGAGGAATAAGGCATATAGACCATATTTAAAAAATATTTTGGCCACTGGACATCCATTGTCCTTCATAATGGTACCTGTATTTCCTTTGGGAATTCACCTCCCCAGCCCCATACGCTGGGTGCTGTGAAAATGCCCTGCATTCCCACCACAGAAGCTGAGAGGTCCTTGCAAAGACTTTCTCCTAGAGGCTTCCTTATGCGAACTCTACGCATCCCGGGTGGAAAAGCACACACATCAGTTGGCTGACTGGTTGAATTCTCCAAGAGCTGTGTTTCCTATTAAAATGATGTGATGGTGCACCTGGGTGGTTCAGTCAGTTAAGTGTCTCTTTTTTTTTTAATTTTTTTTAACGTTTATTTATTTTTGAGACAGAGAGAGACAGAGCATGAACAGGGGAGGGTCAAAGAGAGAGGGAGGCATGGAATCTGAAACAGGCTCCAGACTCTGAGCGATCAGCACAGAGCCCGACACAGAGCTCAAACCCATGGACCGCAAGATCATGACCTGAGCTGAAGTCGGCCGCTTAACCGACTGAGCCACCCAGGCACCCCAAGTGTCTGACTCTTGATTTCAGCTCAGGCATGACCTTAAGGGTTCATGGGATCAAGCCCCACCTGGGGCTCGACACTGACAACATGAACCTCCTTGGGATTCTCCCCCTCCCTCTTTCTCTGCCTCTCTCTCTCTCTCAAAATAAATAAGCTTAAAAAATGATGTGAGGACACAGAAAATTTGCTGGGCTTCCCTCATTTCATCTGAAAAGCTCAGATAGTCCCATATCTCATGACATCCTGCTCCCAAGTCTGGTTTTCTGACCTTATTGCTGATCTTAATGGTTCCCAATATCCTTTCCCAGAATTCCCTGTTGTTTAAAGTAGTGAGGGTTTGCATTCTGCTTGCAAAGAGTCATCAAGTAGAAGGGTGGACAGATAGACATTTGCAAGAGAGGAGGAGGGATGGAAGAAAAGGAGGATGGAAAATTGAAAGGAAAGAGGTGAGAATTGATGGAACAAAGGGGCACATGGAAGGACAGAAAAGAAGCAGGGGTGAAAGAATCAAAAGGTCATGAAAGATAACTACCCGCATCTTCCTTGAGTGAAATCAGCTCCATGCCCAGAGAAGAGAATATGGTTTCCCTCTCATGTTTAACATACAGAGTTACCACTCAGAAGATCTTTCTGTTCACACAAACTAGTGCGGCCCTGGTCCTCTCAGGTCATTTCAACACCAAAAGTTTTCACCTCTGCAAGCAGTCTGTGGTTATGAAGCCTTACATGAGGCTGAAATTTGCTCCCAGTAATCTATACCCTCTGGAGAAATTCAAAACAGGTCTCCTGACAGACTTGCTAATATTTTACAACTGGTGGAGAGAGACAAGGTGAAGGTACCACAGAAAGAAGCTACCCTCATTGAGGTCACTATACCCCAGATGCTGGTCCACAGCTTTGTAGGTCCAGAAACCCAAGTTAGCCAAGGAACTCAGAAGGGACTGCTCAACTCAGTCACATTCACAATACGTTTGATGGGTAGAACAGGATCCCAATTTCTCAATACAAAAGTGCTAGGTTAGAATCAGATCTGGATCACAAATTGGCTCCTGTATTTCTTAACTGTGTGATTTTATGTGCAACCTCATTAACTTCGCTGGGGCTGAGTAACACCCATAGTTGGTACAAGGGTTGCATTAGGTGTTACCTGTAAAGTGCCTAGAGCATTGTGGGGCTCAGCACATGTCACTTGTATTCTCTAGCCTTCTGTACCAGTCTCTTCTCCTGAACCTCTTCAGATGCTCCCAGCCTCACCTGTTCATGTTCCAGCTACTACAGCAGCAGCCAGCTCTGGATGGGCTCTGGCTAATTCCATGCAGGCACAACCTAGAAGTGCCTTCCTCTTGCCTGTGCCTGTCCCTGTCCATCATGGCCATCCCTGCTGGCTTGGATGTGGGAAGCTGCAGACTGCTTCTTGGTGCCCATCTGTGTATAGCCTTGAAGGGTGGGGGAGTTACCATCATAGAGTGAGTCTTTGACCAAGGATATAAATCCTTCCCTCTTTCTCCCCTCCACTGTCCTGAGATCATTTATAAGGCTTCTCAGAGGACCATATCATTTCATCCCTAGAACTCTGAGTCCCTCAGAATTTGGTAACCAGTGGCACTTGGCCATGGTTAATTCAGTAAGTTATCCTTGTATTGGCTTTGTCTCCTTCTCTCCCTTATTCCCTCAGACCCTCACTCCCTGCCTGGTAATAACACAAAAGCCTTTTCCTCAAACCTAGGTTAAAAGGAGCTCTGACCCCCTTTCCTTTTCTGGCCACCAGAATACCCCCATTGGTCTGTCCAGTGTCTGGATCAGGCAACTTCTGTGATACCAGGAGGTCAAATTCATAGTTAGCAGTTTGCTGCTATTGGTAGATCCATGTAACGCAATATCATGCAGCCCCCCCAAATGAAGGAAATGCTGGCATGTAGTACAGCATGGGTGACCCTTGAGGACATTATGCTAAGTAAATAAGCCAGTCACAGGATGACAAAAACTAGAATAGTAAAATTCATAGAAACGGAAAGTAGGATGGTGATTACCAGGGGCCCAGGGGAGAGATAAACGGGGAGTTTGTAATGGGTAAAGAGTTTCATTTTTACAAGTTGCACAGCAACGTGACTGTACTTTATAAGACTTCATTGGGGCCATTCCTGCTATAATTTGTAAACCATACTTTAATATAGTCAAAGATTATGCTCAACTTAGTCTGTATTAATTAAACTACAAGTATCACCTAAGCTATGGTTTAGATCTTGAAAGCCCCTATTACGGATTGGATTGTGTCTTTCACACCAAAGTCATATATTGCAAGCCCTAACCCCCAGTACCTTAGAATACGACCTTATTTGGAAATATGGCCATTGAAGATATAATAGTTAAGATGTCATCGGGTGGGTCTAATCCAACATGAACAGTGTCTTTATGAAAAGGAAAAATTTGGAGATATACACACACAAGGAAAAGTCCACGTGAAGGTGAAGGCAGAGATTCTAGAAAGCAGGAAACACCAAAGATCACTGGCAAAACACCCAAACCTAGGAGAGAGACATGTAACAGGTTCTTCTTTATAGGGCTTCAGAAGGATCCAACACTACTGATGTCTGATTTCAGACTTCTGGCCTCCAGAACCCTGAGACAATAAATTTGTGTTGTCTAAGCCATCCACCCCGTACATGGCACTTTGTCACAGCTGCCCTAGCAAACTAATCCAAGCCCCTCCAAAGTCTTTTCTGAAAGTCAGGTCTCCCCTCGCCGGTACTGTGCAATTTTTCTTTTCTTTTCATACCCAGGAGCAAAACTTCATATATATTTTGTATAAGTTTGGTTCCGAAGGTATGCCATCCATATCACTGTGATTCTTGCTTCTGTTATACTAGCTTGCATTTGCTTCCCTTCCAGGCTTATATGATCCGCAAACTGAACATTGAGTCCCTCGGGGGTAAGGACTGTGTCTTCCTTCTCGTGGGATTAAGAGTGTGACTCAATGGTGCTTGGAATGACTCTGGCCTCACAGGAAGATACGCATTCCGCCTGGCGGAATGAATAATACTGGTTTTATTATTGATGTCACCGACATGTTTATGTGAATGGCAGATTTCCCATAGGCCAACCCAAGTCAGCAAGATGGAAAATCATATCTCTTTCCATTAAAATGTCTTGGTGGTAATATAACAAAAGAGGCACAATCTTATTATAATTTTGATTAAAAAAAAAATAGAAGCATCTAAAAACCAACAACATAGCCTGTGTCTCTACCTGCTCTCTTTCTTTCTCTTTGGTGGAGGTTTTGCCCCAACCCCCCCATATATATAATATATACTTATAAATTATATATATTAAAAATATATATTATATATTTAATAAAATATATATTAATATATAATTATAGAGAGAGACAGGAAGAGAAATAGCACTAGATCTCTCTATCTATCGAGATATAGACATAGAGATATCATTATGTATCATATATGCATATTCACGTAGAGAACAAATGGCCTGGCTGAATTCAATATAGAGGAAGGGCAGAGTATATCTTTTGTATGTTGAAATAACTTACCCCAAATTCTCTATTTGGCTCAGCACAGTTCTCAGTTTTCATTATGGGTAAATCATGTTTCACACTACGGCACATAAAGGAAGCAGCTCGGACTTCATTTTTCTCATTCCAGCCCATCACACCAGTAATCATAGCACCTGTTGACTTGGACCATCTTGCTCCTTAGTTACCACTAACTCTGAGTGATCTCAGATGTATCACTTCACCGTCCTGGGCATCTGGGAAATAAGAGCCTTGGGGCAGCTAAACTTTGAGGACCCCTTCAGCCATGATTCAGGGATGCTTTGGGGTGATGGGGGACAGGGAATGCCTCATCATCAATATATGCTTTCAAAATGGCAATTCTCTTCTTAAGGAAGGCAATTCTTGCTAGCAATTCATAGTTGACAGAGACAGAATTGGAACAGGTTTAGAAATCATAATTTAAATCTCTCTCAAGACCTTTCTTCTAATGTTTGTAAGTGAAATATGTCAAAAGCACTATATCTACCGGTGTGAATTTTTATTGAATATCAAGAGTAAATAATGTATGAATTGGAAAGAAGTTTCTATTAAATCTATTTGAGGCCTTATGTAGATAAAGCTATTCAATTTGTGCTTTGCTTCAATATAGATGCAGCATTAATATTTATCTACAAATAATCCATGGCTATTATTTTTACAGGTGCCTAAAACAATATATGCCTTTGAAAGACGTGTGAGGAAGCAGGAGCTGTCCCAAACCTCCAGAGGACACCCTAGATAATAATTCTTCTGTTATCTGACCGCCTAGGCAATGCCAGGCATTGTTTTGTGATCATTAGAGGCAGCTGCAGCCCTGGGGGGTAGAGAAGGCAAAGGATTTTAGGGAGATGTCAAATGGACAGGGATGAAGGAGCAGGAAGTTCCCATTAGTACAGAAGCATAATATTGGGTAAATGTAGAAAATTAATTAAATTTTTGCTTTCTCCCTAAAACAGAGCCCCCACCAAAATATTCCTTGAGGAAACAGAGCTATGTTGGTGACCAACTCTGCATAGGAAATATGACAAATGCAATCTCATCAAAGCCCATGACAGCCCAGGGAAATACTCCTGTTGGCTTCCATTTATAGATCTGTTGGGCGTTGTTCAATGTGTAAGGTAGGGCAGGAAAAAACAGCGTTTATTCAATATTTATCACATTCCAAAAATTGTGATAGATTTGATCAACCCTCACAAGAATCCTTTGAAATATGAGTCCGTTTCACAGATGAGTAAACTGAGGCTAGCAGATGTTATGTATCTCAACGAAACAAAAAGTGCCAGAGTTGAACTTGGCACTGTAGACTCTTGAGTATTAACACTTTCCATTCTATTCTGCTGCATCATGGAGTATAGTTAGAATTTTATATAAAAAAATTAACAACCCTAAAAACACTAAGTTTCATTAAAATTACTATTAGAGCAATGGGACATTTTCCCCACAGTCCCAAGTTTAGACATATTTCAAAAGGGCAAACTTCTCTCCAACCTTTCTTCCTGAATCCTTCGACACAGCAAAACAGTTGTTAACTCAGGATCCACAGATTGGCTTCAGGGGTCAATGAACCTTCTGGAATTGTATGTAAAATTGTGTGTGTGTGTGTGTGTGTGTGTGTGTGTGTAGCTTTCAATTTTAGAAAAGTCTCAATTTCAAAGAAAGTTAGGAATTAATGGGATAGATTCAAGGAATTATTATTAGCCTCCTGGCCGCTGGCACTTTGATAAACCATTGAGACAATGGACAATATAAGCCACAGAGGAGGTGGTTGAAATGAAGTATCTCAGGAGACATTCACTGACAAGCTGAAGAGAAGAGAGAGTGTAACCAATTCGTGGATCAAATCATATGCACGTGCATCCCACTCAGTCTTGAGCGCCATAGCTAGGAAGGACCTTGACTGAGAAGAGAGTAACCAGAGGGGAATGACTACAGTGAGTGTTGCATCTGGAGACCACATAATGCACAGAACAGTTGGAAGAACAAGGGGTAAAAGGAACTCCCAGACATTGAGAGTAGGTGTGTAAATTGTACATACGGCAATATGTAATAATCTAAAAACATGGCTATTCTACAACTCAGCAATTCTCCCAGTTCATAGAGAAACTCTTACTCTGTGTACAAGGAGCCACGTAGAGAACTGCATTCGAGCATTGTGGATAACAGCAAAAATAAAAAGAAAAGAACAAAAAAGAGAAAGAGGAGGAGGAGAAGGAAGGAGAGGATGAAGAAAAAGAAGAGGGGGAGGGGGAGGGAAGAAGGCAACTACGTTTATATTTATAACAGAAGAATAGGTTCCAAAAAAGTGTAAAATATTCACAGAATGGGAAGTAAACAGCAGCTGAAATGAATGAACAAGAAACACATATACCAATACCAGACACATCTCAACACAAATTCCCAACACAAAAGTAAAAAGGGTTACACGGAATATGATAGTCCTCATGCAAACTTTAAAATCATAAAAAATAAATAAATAAACTTTAAAATCATGCAAAACAAAACATTGTTTAGGTACACATACATATGTGGTAAAAGTATAAACATGTGCACGGAAATGATTCTACAAACATCAGGGTGGTGGTTATTCCAGGGGGTCGGGTAAGGAATGGCATTAGAGCACTTACGAAGGGAGTTTCGGCTTTCTTTGAAATGTTTTCTTTTTCATTTTTTTAACGTTTATTTGAGAGACAGAGAGAGACAGAGCATGAGCAGGAGAGGGGCAGAGAGAGAGAGAGGGAGACACAGAATCCAATGCAAGCTCCAGGCTCTGAGCTGTCAGCACAGAGCCCGACGCGAGGCTCAAACTCACAAACTGCGAGATCATGACCTGAGCCGAAGTCAGGCACTTACCCGACAGAGCCACCCAGGTGTCCCTGAAATGTTTTCTTTCTAAAACCCTGAAGCAACTATGGAAAAACAGTACAATTTAACAAAGGTGGTGCTGGGTACATTTTATTACTATTATTATTATTTATTCATGTGTCTGTGTTTGACATAGTTCATGATATTGAAGCACAAACAGACATGTGAGCTGCCTTCATTGGAAAGTTCGGTTTGAGACAGCATGTCTTTTGAGGCAATTCCTGTAACCGTCTAAGACTACATTCAATGGTGGCTCTTTTCCAGGTAGAAGCCTGTCAGAGCCTAGTGCCCCCAACAGCATCTTTATGTGCCAATAAGAAGCCTGCATTGGGCTCCTGGGTGTCTCAGTCGGGTAAGCTTCCAACTTTTGCTCAGGTCATGATTTCACAGTTCATGAGTTCGAGCCCCACTCGGACTCTGTGCTAATAGCTCGGAGCCTGGACCCTGCTTCAGAATCCATGTCTTCCTCTCTCTCTGTCCCTTCCCCACTCATGGTCTGTCTCTGTCTCTCAAAAATAAATAAACATTAAAAAATAAAAAAATAAAAAAAAAGAAGCCTGCATTTGTTTCTTTGGCTGCTTTGTTTCCTGTACTGTGCCAGAATCACCACCAGAGCAGAATCCTAGGAAGAGCTGTGCTGAGCCTCTCCTGCCCCACCAGCAAGACTGAAGTCTGGCTTCCGGCCCTGCAGTCTGCCTGTATTTCCTCTCCTGAGCAGGAGGGAGCAGTCTGCACTTCCCTCCTGTGTTCTTTTATTTTTCTAGAAGGTTTTTAAGTTTTATTATTTTTAAAAAATTTTTAAAATGATTTATTGTCATGTTAGCTAACATCCGGTGGATACAGTGTAGTCTTAGCTTCAGGAGTAGACTTCGTGATTCATCGCTTCCATACAACACCCAGTGCTCATCCCAACAAGTGCCCTCCTCAATGCCCATCACCCATTTTCCCTGTCCCCCAACCCCCCCCACCCCCAGCAACCCTCAGTTTGTTCTCTAAGAGTCTCTTATAGTTTGCCTCCCTCTCTGTTTGTAAATTATTTTTCCTTCCCTTCCCTATGGTCTTCTGTTAAGTTTCTCAAATTCCAAGTAACCTATCTTCCTCTGACTGGCTTATTTCACTGAGCATAATACCTTCCAGTTCCATCCATGTTGCTGCAAATGGCAGGCTTTCATTCTTTCTCATTTCCAAGTAGTATTCCATTGTGTGTATATATATATATATATATATATATATATATACACCACATTTTCTTTATCCATTCTTCTGTTGATGGACATTCGGGCTCTTTCCATACTTTGGCTATTGTTGATAGTGCTGCTATAAACATGGGGGTACAAGTGCCCCTATGCATCAGCACTCCTGTATCCTTTGGATAAATTCCCAGTGGTGCTATTGCTGGGTCATAAGGTAGTTCTATTTTTAATTTTTTTTGTGAAATCTCCACACTGTTTTCCAGAGCGGCTGCACCAGTTTGTATTCCCACCAACAGTGCAAGAGGGTTCCCATTTCTCCACATCCTCACCAGCATCTGTTTCCTGAGTTGTTAATTTTAGCCACCCTGACCAGTGTGAGGTGGTACCTCAATGTGGTTTTGATTTGTATTTCCCTGATGGTGAATGATGTTGAGCATTTTTTCATGTGTCGGTTGGCCATCTGGATGTCTTCTTTGGAAAAGTGTCTGTTCATGTCTTCTGCCCATTTCTTCACTGGATTGTTTTTTGGGTGTTGAGTTTGATAAGTTCTTTATAGATTTTGGATGCTAACCTTTTATCTGATGTGTCATTTGCAAATATCTTCTCCCGTTCCGTTGGTTGCCTTTTAGTTTTGTTGATTGTTTCCCTCGCTGTGCAGAAACTTTTTATCTTGATGAGGTCCCAGTAGTTCATTTTTGTTTTTATTTCTCTCGCCTTTGGAGACATGTCAAGTAAGAAGTTGCTGCAGCTGAGGTCAAAGAGGTTGCTGCCTGTTCCTTCCCGTGTTCTGCCCCTGGTCCCTGTGGTTCTGCTGAGCCATCAGCTGTAGCTCCACGGTTGCCAAGTTGTGATACACTCCAGAATAATTTCATGATCATACCAAACACCTCGAGCACAGCTCCAAGTAAGAAATTAAAGAAAACCAAAGCCTCTTTCTTCCTGTCTTTATCATGCAGCTTTGTTCTCTATTAAAACCTCTGGGGCTTTGAAAGTATTTGATGAGCAAATGTCAAGTAGCTTAGATTGTTGTGGCTTTGTCACTTCCTGCATAGCTGGCTCTGTTCTGCCCCCATCTATTTGCTCCCCACCCACTGCTCTTTTCTGCTGTCAGCTCCCCAGCACCCAGGAGAGCCGTGGGCCAGGCTTTGTGCCCCTTGCTTTTGTGCAAGATATCTGCTGCGTCTATGATGCTTTTTTTTTTTTTTTTTTTTTTTGCCTGACTGTCCCTTCTTCCTCCTGGAGATCACAGCTCAGGTGCTGGTTCCAGGAAACTGGGCATTAATTCCTAAACCCCAGAATGGTCCCTGTGTGGCAGAGTATAGCACTACCATAACCCTTATGGCATTATATTGAAATGTCCTGTTTGCATGCTCCCCTCCACCATGGCGGTCTTCTCCAAGGCGGACCCAAAGCCATTGTTATTGGCTAGAAGTTATTGTACGTTATCTCTTACCAACCACCCGAAAAGTCTAGGCATTATTTTTAGCCCCACCTTGCAAGTAAGGAGAGCAAGGTTTGGAATGGTGAAGTCTCTTGCTCAAGGTCATTAGATTAGAAAGGAACGGAGGGAGGTTTCAAGTCCAGTGTGTCAGACCCCAAAGTCCATGAACTTAACCATTCAGCTAGATAGTCTCGTTCACCTTGCAACCCAGCACCCCGCCTCAGCCCTCCATTCTCTACAGGGTGCCTCGCGTGGCGTTGGCGCTCAGTCAACAGCTGTCTAATACAACTGAATTGGATCCAGTTTGGAGATAAGGAAATTACATTCATACTGCTTTCATCGGAGTCAGGAGGAATGCACCGGTCTTTTTATATGTATGGGTTTTAAATATATTTATCTCATTTTTTTTCCGAAGTGTCAGGATAATTAATCATCTTTCTCATCAATACATGCAAGCACAATGCAAACTGCAGATAAAAGGGCTGTATATTTGCAAATGCAATTCGTTGTTGGCGTGTAACCATCTTGCACTTCTGCGCCTCTAGACTCACATCGACCAGGCTAACGTGCGTGAGTAAAAATTAGGGAGAAAGAGCTTTAACTACACTTGCAAACTGTTCAGTAATTTATAAGGTGGCTCTCAACTGTTGCTAAGTCAAGGCTGTGCACGTAGCGTGTGTCACTGTCCCTTTAAATATGACTCTCTTGCTCTTTGGGGAAAGGGGAATGATGTATATTTCTAATTATAACAGACCAGGCTCTTCCACACTCTGTTTGGTTCCCCGCAGGTTACACTATTTGCCAATATCTATTTAACTGTAGCGGTAACAGGAAAAACTTCCAAGTCTAATCAACTAGAAATTCTTTGGCTCCCTTCCTCTTGAGTGGAATCGTATTTTTGCACTTGAGGTCATCTTTGTATATGAGAGGGGGGGCAGGGCTGAGAGGAAATTGGTATTAAAAATAGAGCAAAGTTCCAGACTCTCCCCAGAGCTCATGGAAGATTCTGGCCTTTTATTATTCATGCTTAATGCTGACACCATCCCCCCTGCCTGGAGAGCATGCCAGGATCTTCACAGCACCCTGCCTTCTTCTTACCAGCTGCTGGGGTTGGCATCTATTAAAACGTTTCGTTTTCCTCCCGCCCTCACATCCGGGCACTGCGGTGGTGGGACGGGTCAAGACAGATGGGCTGTCCGTTCATCCCCAGGCTTGCTCCCCACTCTGAAACCCTGACCACTTCTCCCACTTGACCCACCTCATCCTCATGCCTAAGGCCCCCTCAGCCCTGAACATCACCCTCCCCAAGGTTCACCATTTAGGGATGAAGGATACCAGCCAGTTAGCTGAAATTAAACACTGAAAAATTAAAATTTAAACACTGAAAATATGCTCCCCATGAAGAATTCCTTTAAGGCCGGAAGTTCACCTTTTACTGATAATGCCCCTGCTCTTGTAAATCTAATCCAAAAGTCACTGTAGTGGTAGCACTCTGGAACTGTCAAGAATATATTTTAAGGCAGCTGAAACCTATTTAGAAAATCTAGGATTTGACTACATCATAACTGGTGCTGGGAGAAATAATTAGATGACAAGCAAGGGGCAAGAACATTAGCTGAATACTGTTCATGCTGGGCACTGCATTAGATTCTGAACTCACAACATCTCATTTACCCGCTGGATAAATGTAAAAATCCACATTCTTGGGGCACCCGGGCGGTTCAGTTGGTTGAGCATCTGACTCTTGGTTTCAGCTCAGGTCATGATCCCAGGGTCATGGAATCGAGCACCACGTTGAGCTCTGTGCTGAGCGTGGAACCTGCGTAAGATTCTCTCTCACTCCTTCTGCCCCTCACTCTCTCTCTCTCTCTCTCTCTCTCTCTCTCGTAAGATAAAGTTTTAAAAATCCACATTCTTCTTAACTGAAACCCATGGGGGAGAGGAAGGAAAAAAAAAAAAAAGAGGTTAGAGTGGGAGAGAGCCAAAGCATAATAGACTCTTAAAAACTGAGAACAAACTGAGGGTTGATGGGGGGTGGGAGGGAGGGGAGGGTGGCTGATGGGTATTGAGGAGGGCACCTTTTGGGATGGGCGCTGGGTGTTGTATGGAAACCAATTCGATAATAAATTTCATATATTGAAAAATAAATAAATAAAAAATAAAAAAATAAAAATCCACATTCTTGCAGTTGAGAATGCTGAGGCTCAAGGAGGTCAAATAACTCTTCCAAGGTCACACACCTAGGTGCAAACTTGAACCCTGGTCAGGTGACCTCCAAAGTGTTTATTTTACCTCAACCCCATACTGGGAGACCAAGTATTTGCCCAGGCCACATGAAAGTGTAGAATCTGCATGTGGAATCAGAACGAGAGAAGGGTGCATGGCCCTATGGGCCAAATCCAACGCCTAGATTAGGAGCTGTGCCCAAGCAAGGGCAAGATGTTAACAGAGAAGAGCGAAATGGCCAGTAGATGCACCAGGTGCATTTGGCGAGGCACAAGGAAGCAGGAAAGAGGTTCCAGGGAGGTACAGAACAGGCCCAAGGAGAGCGATGTTCAGGGCCAGGGTGGACAGAGAATGGGCAGAGAATTGCATGCTCAGTCACTAGACCAGAACCTCAGGATTGGGGAGAGACTCAAGCCAAGCTTGGCCTGAGGCTGAGGTGCTAAGAGAATAGCCCGGGACCCCTGTGTGCCTGGATCAGGGATGACGCTGAGCCCTCAGAAGCCTCTCTGTTATCTTAGGTCCCCAGGTTGAGAGATCTGCAAAGTTGTGCAGATGTGAGGCTCACTGACCCTGGGAAGGCCTCAGGCAGAGCCCAAACATGATCATGTTTCACAGAAGCCAACAGGATTACCAGCTGCCTCCACATTCGGTCAGTCAGTACATCACCCTCTCAGCTGCCAAATGCTCCACGGGCCCTTTGATTCTTGTATTCCTCTGAGAGTTGGTGCCACCTCACCACTGTGCAGGAGGCCGAGTTCTGCTCTAGGGATAAAGAGATAAAAGCCATGGGCGCCTGGGTGGCTCAGTCGGTTAAGCGTCCGACTCTTGATTTTGGCTCAGGTCACGATCTCATGGTTCCTGAGATCAAGCCCCCCGTGGGGCTCTGCACTGACAGTATGGGGTCTGCTTGGGATTCTCTCTCTCCGTCTCTCTCTCTCTCTCTGCCACTCCCCACTCACGTTCTGTGTGTGTGTGTGTGTGTGTGTGTCCCTCAAAAATAAATAAATAAAATTCTTAAAAAAGATTGCTGACAATCTTCTACCATGAAGCGCTCTAAGATCAGATCCCTCTGGCTTGACTTTCCCTTGAGCATACAGGACCACGTGGCTAGAGTTCCTCAGCAGGCCCTTCTTTACCAAAGTACACCTCCTGAAAAGGGGGGCAGAAAGCCACGTTGTTCCCCCAGATCATATTTGAAATATGCATAAAGCAGCTTGCTTTATCCAGTAGGAAATCCTTATTAAACAAAATGGTCATTTGGCATACAAACAATCCCACCCTACGTGTCTCATTTCTAAGTATGAATGCTGCAGAAGGCAAGTTTTCTTGCCTAGGTATCTGTGGGTTCTCTGGGTATGTATAATCACGGAAGCTTGACGTACCTTGAAATTGTCTTTCCCTTCGAACTGTATGAGAATCTTCAGATCAAAGAACCCATTTTTTAAACTCAGTTGGTAAACTCATTTTTTAAACTCTTGCACAGTGACACTGTGTAAGGCTCAACTGCTGGCCTGCCTGGCTCCACGATGGTCTCAACCGGCTCAGGGTCAACGTGCGGGGTGGACAGGTGGCTTAATCTGTGTGGATGCCGTCCTCTGGTTGCACGTGAGGATGCTGCGTGGAAGCCGGCCCTTCTAGGGGGGCAACATGGTTCAGGTTTTGTTCTTCAAGTCCTCTGTGATCTACCCATCTGAGGTACCAGGATCCCACAGGCCTAGGGAGTTACATCCTTAGGCTGAACTTCTCTCTCCTCAAAAGGATGAAGCAACATAAAATGATAGAAAGAGAAATGACCCTCACATCGGGCAGGCTGAGCTCAAACAGCATCGTTGGTAATTACTGTGTGGGCAAAGGCCTAAACGTAACCTCTTTGAAGACTGTTCATTTCTACGATGAGATCAATAGTACCCACTTCAGAAACTTGTGGACAAGAAATGGGTCTGGATCCAAGAGGCCCTTAGTGAGTGACACACAGCTGCAGATAACATTCCTCCTTTGAATTTCAAAATTTTAATGAAAATGATTTTTAAGAAAAACCGAATCCAGGGGCACATGGGTGGCTCAGTCGATGAAGCGTCCGACTTCCACTCAGGTCATAATCTCGCGGTTCATGAGTTTGAGCCCCACGTTGGGCTCTGTGCTGACAGCTTGGACCCTGGAGCCTGCTTTGGATTCTGTGTCTTCCTCTCTCTTTGCCCCTCCCCCACTTGCTCTCTCTCTCTCTCTCTCTCTCTCTCTCTCAAAAATAAATAAACATTAAGAAAAAAAAAACTGAATCCATGCCCTTTTAAAAAATGACTCCAAGTGCACCAAATTATATTTGGTTTGCTAAAAGGCTGACAAGTTAAAACATATCTCCATAAAATATGTTTATGCACATATACTTTATTATGTCTCCAGATACTATGCACCTGAGGGTGGGTCGGCAGGGACACACACACACACACACACACACACACACACACACATACGCATACACACCACACCCCAAATCAATTGCAGATGTGACGAGTATTTGGTTCCAGCATTGATTTCCAGTCCCTCCTCACTGAGGAATTATCATTGCTAAACTGAATTAATATCACGTCTTATTATTGTAAACACACTTACTGGCAAGGATTTCACCAGGGCTCCTTAGTTACTGGTCCCTAAACCTGGTGCTGGCTGGGTTGGACCAGCGGCCCCAAGTCACCTGGTTGCCATGGAGAGAAACAGAGCCCAGTCCTTTGACAGAGCTAATAGGCCCCTTTAGGATTTGCACCTGCCCTCAAAGAAGAGAAGGGGTGCCACACTCAGCGTGGTGACTCCGGCGGGGGGTGGGAAACTTCTGCCACACCCCAGGGGTAACACCCACACCCCACTCTCCTGACGTATTTGGTTGTTAACTAGATCATTATCACGAATTCAGTTTCGGTGTAATTATTCATGCAGCAGTCTCTGTCCTGGGCAGGCCTACGAGTTTTTCGTGTGTACGTGGAGTATGGGGTATTCATTTGTGTGTCCCAGTGTCTAGTGTGCCTTATGTAGCTCCTGGCACCATACTTGATTAGTTGGATGGATGGATGGATAGATGGATGGATGAAGGATGGATGGATAGACGGGTGGGTGGGTGGCCCCTTTGCTATTTTAGCTACCTGTATCAACCTTGATCTGGAGACACAGGAGAGGTTTTTAAAAATAATAATTTACCCTATTTTTTAAAGACTGTCGATTATCATCTCCCCCATGGCCAGAAGCTGAGTCTCTTGACGATCAGTGGCAGGTGGTTATGCTACCCTGTACCACATCCTTGTATATATCAGCTTCTATCTCAAGGCTGTGCCTCAAATGATCTTCTGGCCCCCTAACACCATTACCACCCACACCCAGTCTTTCTCTTTGAAGGGGATTAGACTACGCCACGCCTAAATATGTATGCCACGTTGACATAAGCTGACAATAACTGAGAAGTAGCAGATGCAGGAAAAGCACCCGCCCTCCCCCTATCTGCTTAGAAAGAGGTTCTCCATTTCCCTCTGTGAAGGTTTCCTCTCTCTCACACCAGGAAGTGAAGAACATCCTCTATCACCAAAACTGGAGACAGCACAGAGATGAATCTGCACAAACAAAACCTCACGAAATAACCCTTATCTGCCATCCGTTTCCCCCAAATATTTACCTCCTCCAAATGTAACTACCGCGCATAGAAACCCAACCCCATTTTCTCTGTCTAGTCCTGTCTGCACTACATATCATCCTCTGTTAGAATGGCCCAGAAGCCCCAGGTCTAACTGCCATTGGGGCATTTCACTTTTTTTCCATGAAAACCTCCCTGGACATGTAAAAATCAATATCAAATAAAACGCATGTGCCTCTTCCCCCATTCATCTGTTTAATTCACAGATCTCAGGAGCAGAATGTAAGAGGGTGGAGAAGAAGGTTTTTCTCTCTTATACCCTTCTGTACCTCTCTCCTGGCCTGATTTTGGACCATTGGGGCTCAGAATAAACTGCAACCCAGAAGGCACTGGAAGGCTTATAAACGAGCACTTTATCTAATCAATATGTAAATACCTGAGAGGTTTACCTGCTTGAAAACACTTCTCTGATACTAGGAGGCCATACTTCACGGCTGCCAGTTCCCGGTCTTTGAGAAAAATGCTTCCCTCTCCCTCCTCCTTGACAGTGGTTCCAGCTCTGTTCCTTTCTTTCTCCTCTCTGCCCCCCTCCTCCTCTCCCTCGGTCCTGAAGTCCCTGTTAGAGACCTCCGATCAGTCTCTAGGATGTATGCTGGCTGGAAGATCCCCTGGCCCAGGTGGATTTCCTCCTCAAAAAGTCATTCACCCTGATTTAGCTTATTTCATGTCCCAAACCCTCTGAACCGACGTGACTGCTAAAAGTCCCAACCTTTGATTAGCCTTCTTAAAAACGCCTTCTTGTTTATATTGGTCATCAAAAAATTAGGTAAGGAAGCTCCAGCATCTGAAATCAATGCCCAGGGGTTGGCCCCTCACTGTTAGAGCATTAGCCACCTGCCAGACCTGGAAGGCTCTTCAGAGAATGTCTTCAGCTGTGTCTGCTGAAGAGCACTGGGCAGCACCTGTCACCTCCTACACGTTTGCAGCCACCAGCCCTGCCTGGGAAGATCCTCAGGGCTTGGGACAGAAGCTAGTACCCTCAGAGTATCCCTGTGTTCCTGGACCCCTCCCCTCTGCCTTATCATTAGATGAACCCTAACGCAGAAAATGAGTTGGTATTTTGGATTCTCGTTCTCCTCCATATTTCTGTTGATCTACAGCAAGAAGTGGGCGGGGGGGGGGCAGTCTCTGGAGTGGGGAGGAAGGAGAATGTCGACTTGACTCTGTCATCCTCAAACCGGATGTCTTCCTGTGAGTATGGAAGTGACAACAGGAAGAGTTTCATCCTCACACCCATTTTCCAAAAGTTGAAGGAGGGGCTCTATTTCCATGCTGTTGGGTTTTTTTTGTCGTAATCTGTCTGACTGTCCTCAGCAAGTGGCAGAGTTGCCACTCACCTGCTGCCCTTGGTGCATTTCATTTTTTGTGGTCAAGGCCAGATGCTTGGAGTACCCCAAAAACCCAGGAGTGTCCAGAGGGGTGTCCAGCCAAGTGTGTGTGCCGGATCACTGGTAAGCTTCTCCCCGGGAGCCAGTTTTCTGTTTGGGTGGATTATACTGTACTGTCCAGAAGGAGAGAGCTTCCAGAATATTTTACGCCTTTGCTTCAAAAAGGAGCAGTGTCCACAGTGAGTCAGATTGCCTAAGTAGGAGGCCTGAGTCTGTCACTGCCACTAGGAGGTTTAGCATGGGTCACCAGCTTCTCTCAACATGAGTTGTCACAGAGAGCTGTGGGGAGCCAGACTAAGTTCACCCGGGTTAAGGCCTTCTGTGCAGTGTGAGCTCTCAGTGTCAGCAGCTAGGCCTCACGTGCACACCTGCCTCCTGCTGCTTCTCCCCAAGTTTTCGACAGAAGGCATTTTCCAGTGCCAAGGATGAATCTCCCAAATGGTGTTTCCCAACTCCCAGCACCTCAAGAACCCTTGGCCCCTCCATGTCTGATGACTTTATAATTTGTCTCCTCCCTCCCTGGAAAGGGACAGCAGGGTAGAGGCAAAATCGTGTCTGGGTGGGGCCGTGTTCACTCTGCTTTTCCATGTGGTAAAGGATCCTTATTTTTGTAAGTCCTTGGTGACCCCATACAGGGACCTGAGAGGGGCTGTGAAGCTGCCACATTCCAGTCTTCCAGAGACAGAGCCGTAGGGATGGTTTTGGAGAGAGGTATCTCAAGGACATTTTATCCCAAGACCATCAGCAAAAAAGGGATATTAAGAATAGAGTCCTGAAAATCCAAAAACATTTTTGATGAGTTATCAGACTGGAAGGAGTCTCTTAGACTCTAGAAAGACAGAGCAGGCTAGGGAAGGGCCTGGACAAAGAGTCAGAAGACATGGGTTTGAAGACATACCCTGACCTTGAGAATTGTGCTCTTGGGAGCACTTGGTGGCTCAGTCGGTTAAGCATCTGACTTCAGCTCAGGTCATGGTCTTGTGGTTTGTGAGTTTGAGCCCCACATCGGGCTCTGCACTGACAGCTCAGAGCCTAGAGCTTGCTTCAGATTCTGTGTCTCCCACTCTCTCTGTTCCTCCCCCGCTCATGGGCTCTCTCTCTCTCTCTGTCTCTCTCAAAAATAAATAAACATTAAAAAAAGAGAAGAATTATGGCCTTGATCAAGACAGCTAATGTCTGGGGCCATGACTTCCTCAACTCTCCATTAGGGGTAATAACTTCTTTTTCTCATGTTTGGTGTAGAGGCTTCGTGGGGATTTGTGTGGAAGACGTTTGAAAATGATGATGTGCCACACAGCACTATTATTAAAAATTATGAGTAATAATGATAGTAAGGAGAGTCTGAAGGTTAGAGTTCTTCAGTGCTTTTCAGAATTGTATAAGAAAAGAGGACTTTTTTTTGAAACGCTATTTAACATGACCCTCAAGAAGAAAAAATGTTTTCCATTGTGAGCCAGAATCCATATACATATGTCTGGGTGTACGCATATGTATTAGTCAGGGTTCTCCAGAGAAACTGAACCAATAGGACACACATTTAGAGATGATTATAAGGTATTGGCTCATGTAATTTTGGAGGCTGAGAAGGCCCATAATCTGCCATTGGTAGACTGGAGACCCAAGAGAGTCAGTTGTATAGATGCCAGTTTTTAAAATATTTTTTTTTAATTTTTTTAATGTTCATTTATTTTTGACAGAGAGAGAGAGAGAGAGACAAAGCATGAGTGGGGGAGGGGCAGAGAGAGAGGGAGACACAGAATCCAAAGCACGCTCCAGGCTCTGAGCTGTCAGCATAGAGCTCCACGTGGGGCTCGAACTCCCGAACTGAGAGATCATGACCTGAGCCGAAGTCGGAGGCTCAACCGACTGAGCCACCCAGGTGCCCCAAAAAAGATTTTTTTAATGTTTATTTATTTTTCATTGAGAGAGAAAGAAAAAGTGCAGGTGGGGGAGGGGCAGGAAGAGGGAGACAAAGGATCTGAAGCAGGCTCCGTACTGTGAGCTCAGAGTGATATCATGACCTGAGCAGAAATCAAGAGTCGGCCATTTTAACCAACTGAGCCACCCAGAGGCCCCTAGATTCCAGTTTAAGTCTGAAGAACCAGGCATACCAAGGACAGGAGAAGAGTGATGTCCCAGCTCAACAGTTGGGCAGAGAGCAAATCCAACCTTCTTCCACCTTTCTGTTCTAAGCAGGCCCTCAACCAACGGGATGCTGTTCCCCTCCACTGGAGGGAGGACAATCAGCTTTATTCAGTCCACCTATTTGAATGTTAATCGCTCTCTCTTTTTTTTTTTTTTTTGAATGTTAATCTCTTCAGGCAACACTTTCAAGACCCATCCACAGATATTGTCCAAATATCTGGGCTTCCCTTGGACCAGTGATGTGGACCCATTAAAAGAACCATCCTAACATATAAAAACAAAAGCTTCAAAAAATAATATTTATCTGGAAGACAAAAATGGACTCTGATATTTTCCATTCTTTTTTATTCTACTTGAAATAAAATGCTGGTCATAATTCCTTAAATTAATTTAAAAACCACTCATAGGTCACAACTGCTGCTCGAAAAACTCCAGACTAACAGATCAGGAGTCGTATAGCCCCCTAGAAAGGGCCTGATGATAAATCTTTTAGGCTTTGCAGATCATGGAGTTTCTGTTGCAGGAGGCAGCCATGGGCATGCATAAATGAAGGGACATGGCTATGTTTCAATAAAACTTCACTCACAAAAACAGGTGGCCAGTCCACTGGCCACAGTTTGCTGACTCCAGGTCTAGATGAATTCGTGTCCTTTAGGTAGAAATGTACTCACCATGGTAAAAACCATCTGGGGCTCAGAATCCACTGTAGAGCTTGCTAACAACCTCAATTTGGCCTCCTGTATCAATCCACCCTCACATGGAGAGAGAGTTCTTCCAACAGCACAAACAGCCAGTCCAGAGTCACATGACAAATTCTCCCAGTGCAGATTAACAAACTGGCATCTGGTTGTGAGTTGAATTACTGTGAGTCATTGCCCAAGAGCCTGATCAGACCTGGTTGAAAAGAGAAGTCATGTTCCCGTGCCTACAGTTCTAAGGACCAGATTCCAAAATGTCACATCTCACAAAGTGCTACATTCCCTGCCCTACTTCTTCCCCTCTGCCACAGCCTAGAGAAGCAAGTATGGCAGAATATTAACTATGGAAACCAAAACAATCCTACACGGGAGTGTGCAGTTGCGTTCTCATTAGGGGTTTTCATGTGACACTGCGTGACTATGAGAGAGGAAACTGCAAAGATCACTCTGGTGAAGGGTACATTTTTATCTGAAGTTTTCTAATATGCAATTTAAATTATTTTAAAATTGGAATATCCCAGAAAATCATCTCGTTTCTGTTTCAAAATGAGCAAAGCCCATCCTAGGCAGCCCCTGACACAGACAGGCTGTGGTTTTTGCAACCTGTAATATGCAACCAATGACCTTGAATTATTTTCTTTTTCCCCTTGCTTAATGCCTGAAGGGCATTGGCTTCACTGTGAGCCCACACAGGGGTCAGCAAGCCCTTTCATATGGGACCAGATAATAAATAATTTAGGTTTTGCAGGGCCAAAGGCAAAATCAAAGACATCATGTAGGTATTTATAGAACTATTTATAATGTAATCATTTAAAAATGTAAAAATCATTCTTAGTTCAGAGGACTTACAAAAACAAAAGTAAGTCTACATTTAGCCCATAGGCCATAGTTTGTGAACCTCTGGCTTAGAGGGAGAGAGAGCAGGACAGGACCAAGGCAGCATTATTTAACCAGGAAAAAAACATTACAGATTTGGCTTTTGGAATATATGCTTTCAATGTCACTGCCCCTTTTGAAGGGTAGTATTAACCAAAGGGAATGTTTTGTATTAAACTAGAGATATTTACTAGGTGAAAAATTACACATGTAAGGTACATGTGGTTATAAGATTTTAAAGGTAAAATTACATGATTGAGTTTAGTTATAAATATTCTTTATGATTTAGTGTAGATATATGGTATTTTAGTATTGTGGCTATAGGAAAACAAGTCTTCGACAATAAGTTGAAGACACTGGTGTGGTGCTGTAGAGGAAGATTCCCTAAGAATTCCATATTCTTGAGACCCATACAATATGAGAAAGGGAAATGTTTAGAATCTGGCCAGTAGAGCAGAAGTCACCATGAAGAGTGCACCTGTGTGTCCTGTTATGTGACCTTGAGCACATGCTAATGACATACAGAAAGCAAAACCATCTGAAAATAAGGTACAAAGAAAATCAGGGATGAGGAAGGATTATAGTAGAGCTGGGTAAAGAACAGAGCGAAATAGTGGAGACCCTGACTGGCAAATACAAGAAAGAAGCCCGAGTCCCTGTGAACGAGAGCATGTGAGACAATGAGCATTTGTACCGAACTACGCATCTTCATAATTCCATGTTGTCCCATCTGTTCTGCGCATCGTTATTGCCGAATAACCTGAGGCAGTGTAACCAGAAAGAGAATCAATTGGGAATTTTAGTCAAGGAGGGAAGCATGGTCTTGGCCAGGGAAACAGACTCAAACATCAGGGCTTCGGGATGAAATGAGGCTCAAAGTGGGAGAATCAGTGCAAAGATCTGAAGCCATAAGGAACAGCAACGTATAGCATTCAGGACCCACGGCAGGTAGGCACGCAGACATAGATGGCGAAGGACAGGGGTGAATACTGTTCAAGAGAGCGACGAGCCTCCAAACTTAAACGGCACAAGGAATACTCGATCCAGATGGTTGATATAACAAAAACACAGCCAGAAAATATAAGACCATTTTTCCTATGGGATTATCTCAAGATAATATTGATTATCCATCACTGTTATGCTCATAAGTATACCTTTGTGTGTGTTATCTACACCACAGATGGCAGGCACTTAACAAATGTTCTGTCAATAAAAGATAGTCACTAACTGATCATAGTTCTCTTTTCCCCTGAGCTCAGATGCAGTCTCAAAATTCTTCTCAAAAGAGTCCTTCAGTATTTCACTGATGGTTCATTGTGGTTGGTACATGAAAGGAAACATGTACGCCATCCTGATATGTGGATTGAGCGGTGAGCTTAAATTTTTAGCATAGCATCCACCAAACTTTTATTTTGATTACCACCTTGAAGGCTTGTTACATTCAGTTCAAGAATTTTACCTCAGTTCTTGCCCCTAGGTTAGCATTTCAACAAATATTCACGCTGGATTTGCCATTGGTTGTCCCATTCACGTAAGTGACATAGACTCCTGAAATTGCCAATCATTATTAGTTTTATTTCCAATGGAAGGGATTGCCCCTCACCTCAAGTCATATAGGATTAACCTGCATTCATCTCTGAGATCTGGAAAGGTAATTGAATTAAGTTTAGTTTCAACTGATTAAAAATTCATTAGAATTTAGAATCTTGATGAAATTTTTTCGTTGACTATTTTTATGATGTGAGCACATTCAAAGATGCTCTAGATTTTTCATTCTCCTCACTGAAATACCTGTCACTGAGGTAACATCATGTAGTCGCTACAACCCTCCTTTACTGAATAAAAGATAAGGGGCAAGATGTTTTCCATTTCTGGTAGAGTAGCCTGTTGCAGACCAATTTTGCCAGTAAGAATAACTAGAAAATCTGATCACAATTCAAAAAAAGTGCCATTTGAAGGCACTGGAGAGCTATCAAAGCAGCAGAGAAGAGAAGCACATTACTGTGAGCCTGACATTCTAGATATTTTCCCTTTGAGGCATTTGCTAATTCTAAAGCAGCTTAGAGCTAAGAGACTAAAAAGTTAGAGTATAAAGCAGTATCTAACAGATTGAAAGGCTATGCAGAGATTTTGGTAACCTCATGGAGCTTGAAAGACAGATATTGAAGGTCAGAGCTCACCACCAAATAGAAGGATCCCTGGTAAACAGCCCAACTTCCCAGAACCAGCCCAGAACCACAGGAGAAATAAACCCTAGGAGTAAAGGTAAGGTGGAAATTGACCATCCCCCCACAAAAACTGAAACCATTGTTCAAACCACTCAATCCCAAACTGGATTAAAGAGATCTGACCCAAGTTTAATTGACTGCCAAAAAGAAAAAATAAATCCTCTGGGGAGGAAGATGTCAGCCAGAGATTCCTATGATCTTGATAACATTCTACACAATATTTGACCCTCAATAAAGAAATGACTGGACATGCTAGTAATTAGAAAAGCTAATTAAAAATCAAAAGAGGAAGACAGGATAAAATGACAAGCTGGAAGATTTCATTGGAGTGGTTTTTTTAAAGAGACTAATGTAACTCTCACACTGAAAATGTAAAAACCAGGGCCTTATTAGATGAGTTAAGCAGTAAATTAGACATAGCAGAAAAGAGGATTAGTGAACTGGCATATAGGTCAATAGAAAATATTCAGACTAAATAATAGAGACAAAAAACATCAAGGTACTAAAAGGTTTTATTAGACACACAGTTTACATTAATAAGATTTATATATTTGGTTAATTAGTGTAACAGAAAAAAAGGTAGAAAAGTCTGTGACAGAAGCAATATTTGAAGAGATGATAACTGAAAAAAATACCAGCAAACTGCAGAAAGACATCAAATCAAAGACTCAAAAGCTGTTTGACTCCTCAGCAGAGTTGAAAAAAAAAAAAAAAAAACACCTTCCCCCAAAGAAAATTCCAAGATAAAATGGCTTCCAGACCATATAGACTAGATTATCTTCAACGATAATTCTAGTCCTAAAATTCTGACTATAAATAATGGATGCATTTTTTATGCATCATAGAATAGAGAAGAGTTATTTCTCCTGTGCCTTGCCTGAATTTTTGACCCACAAAATTATGGAGTTAATAAAATGATTGATTACACATACATACATACACACACACTTTCTTCTGAAGAAAGCCCCAAGACCAAATGTCTTCATTGACAAGTATTTCCAAATAGTAAAGGAAAGATCACAATAATCTTCAACAAAATTTTTCAGAGAATAGTGAACACTTTCTAATGAATATTATGAGACCAGTATAACCTTGATTCCCAAAACTGATAAGACATTCTAAAAAATTAAAATTATAGATAAATTTCTCTCATGAACATAGATCAAAAAAAAATTAAATAGCAAACTGAGACCAAGAATATATAAAAAAGATAATGCACTAGGACTAAAAAAGATAACGCACTTATTCTAGGAGTTCAAGGTTGGTTTTCAAACTCAGAAATCAATTCATTATTGATAATTCTTCCCACTAACAAAATAAAGGAGGAAACTAAAATAATTATCTCAATAGATGCAGAAAAAATGTTTGACAAAACTCTACCATGACTCATGATTAAAAAAAAAAAGCAAGCCATCTATAAAAAGGAACCTCTTTAGGGGCGCCTGGGTGGCGCAGTCGGTTAAGCGTCCGACTTCAGCCAGGTCACGATCTCGCGGTCCGTGAGTTCGAGCCCCGCATCAGGCTCTGGGCTGATGGCTCAGAGCCTGGAGCCTGTTTCCGATTCTGTGTCTCCCTCTCTTTCTGCTCCTCCCCCGTTCATGCTCTGTCTCTCTCTGTCCCAAAAATAAATAAACGTTGAAAAAAAAAATTTAAAAAAAAAGGAACCTCTTTAAACTTGTAAAGAATGCTACAAAACACCAATAGCAAACATCATATTTAATGATCCGTTATTGCAATTTTTACCAGGGACTAGAAGTAAGACAATGACTGTACTCCCTCCATTCCTATTCGACTTTGGAGGCTGCGACAATTGCAATATATTATGAAATAAAAAGCATACAGACATACATACGTACTTAAAATAAGCGTGCATGAATTACAATTGAATAGAAATAAAGCTGCCATTTACAGACAACATGATTGTAGACATAGAAAAGTTTTAAGTCTACAAACTGTTAAAATTAGTAAATGAATTTAGCAAGGGTTTTGCCTATAAGATAAATATCAAAAATACATTTCATTTCCATGTGCCAGCAACAATTTAAGAAATGAGTTAAACAAATAATACTATGTAGAAGAATATCCAAATAAAATTTCAAATATCTAAACCCAAACTAATGCACAAGCCATCTATTAAGTAGAAAGAACAATATTGAAATAATGTAAATAAAACCTAAATAAGTGGAAGGATATGTTATGTTTCATGGATAAGAAGAATCACTGGTGTAATGTGCAAATTTTTCCAAGTTGACCTAAATCCCAGCAGGCTTATTTGTGTGCGTGTATGTGTGGAAATGAACAATCTAAAATTTGAAATTTATATGGAAGTGCAGAGATCCAAAGGTAGCCAGGATAAACTTGAACTATTTCTACCATTGGACATCATAACTTATTATAAAGGCATTATAATTAAGATATTAATTAGTGTGAGCATAGATAAGTAAGAGTCCAGAGAAAGAGTCCAGAGGCAGACCCACCACACACAAAGGAGGACTTGATTTATGAGAGAAGGAAAAGAGGGTCTGTTAACAAAAATGATGCTGGATCAGCTGAATATTTATATGAAAAACAAACCGACAAAGGAAACTAAAACATGGGCTTTACCTTAACCCACATACAAAACTCAATTTTAAATGGATTATAGAAGATACAGGAGAATGCTTTCAGGGCTATTTAGTTTGGCAAAGATTTTTTTTTTTTAAGAGAGAGAGCGAGCATGAGCAGGGGAGAGTGGCAGAGGAGAGAGAGAGAGAGAGAGAGAGGGAGAGAATCTTAAGCAGGCTCCATGCTCAGTGCAGAGCCTGATGATCCCTACGACCCTGGGATCATGAACTGAGCCGAAATAAGAGCTGGACACTCAACTGACTGAGCCACCCAGGTGTCCTGGCAAAAATTTCTTAAACAAGAAAATGTAAGCACTACTTGTAAAAGGGAAAATAAATACTATTGGGAGAATGGAATCCCAAGTCACATAGTTGGAGAATATATTTTAATTCATATTGCCAGCAAAAGAATCATATCCAGAATACAGCCAGATTGTACAAATAAGGTAAAAGATCACTAGAAATGAAAGAAAATAGAAAAAAAAATCAATAGAAAATGAGCAAAGGATTTGAACAGGCAGTTTAAAAAAACATATAAAAGTCACTAGGACAATGCAGATGAAAGCCACAGTAAAATACCATTACACACTCAGAAGAAGAGAATGAGTGAAAGTAAAAGGATTGGCCATACCAAATACGAGTCCGTTGTGGAGACACTGGAATCTTCATGCATCTCCAGTGGGAGCATAAATTAGTGCAAATACTTTGGAAAACTATTTGGCATTCCGCAAAAGGTGAGCACACTCATGTTCTGTGACCCAGTAGTTCCATTCTTAAGCATAGATGTACCCAGCAGAAACGCACACATTGGTTGACCAACAGACATGTTCAAGAATACTCACGGTGGCCTTATTCATAATAACCGAGCATCAGATACAGTGCAAATTGTCCATCAGTAGTAGAATGGATAAACAAATGGAATATCAGAGAGCAATGAGATGAACAACTTCCTTCTTCGTGCAAAATATGAGTAAAACTCGTGAAGATAATGGTTTCCTCTATAGGAAGTCCAAAAACAGACAAAGCTAATCTCTTGTGTCTATAAATCAGGCGAGGGGCACATTGGCAGAACAGCATGGTGGTAAGTGGACACGCAGTGCCTGACCATCCTGAATTCCCTTGGACTGAGTAACCCGGACACAGGGTTTTCGGTGCTAAAACGTTTAATCCCAAGCAAACTGGGATGGTCGGTCACCCTAACCGGCAGCGTCCCAAGAGGTGCCTCTGCTGGGCTGGTGAGGTTCTCTTTCTACATCTGGGTGATGGTTACATGGCAGTCGCTTTGTGATTGATCACTTTGTGATCAATTTATGATTTGTCATCCCTTTTTTCATACACGACTCACTAATATATTTAAGCCGTTCAACCTATCTAGTGTCTATTGACAAATGTAGAATAATGTAGGGTTGTACAGAAAATGAATTGTCCCCAAGTTGTTTATTGATTCATATATGCTTTTCCTGCTGATTGGAAAGGCATCAAGCTAATACTGACTCTCTGTAGATATAGATGATAGATATGGACATAGATATAGATATAGATATAGATGATATAGATACACCTAGGGGTAGGCACCATTCCAGGAACTGGAAATACAAAAGCGAACAATGCTTCTATTCTCAGGGGACTTCCATTCAGGTGGCAGGGACAGTCAAGAAACAAGTTCTAGATTGTATAACATACTATTAGGTAGATATGTGTAACAACAACAACAACAACAACAACAAATTAAAAGGGCCAGTGTAAAGGGCAACCAGGGTTGAAATATGGGAAAGAGTGGTCAGAGAAGGTGGTTCGATATAAGTGGCATTCAGTGGAGACCTGAATGGAGTGAAGGGACACACTGACATCTTGGAGGAAGAGAGCAAAAGGGAGCAATGAGTGCAAAGTTCCTGAGATGGGAGCAGAAAATCCATCCCTTTCAAGCACTTATTGCAAATAAAATGATTTGGGGGTGTCAGGGTGGCTCAGTCAGTTGAGTGTCCAACTCTTGATCTCAGCTCGGGTCTTGATCTCAGGGTCGTGAGTTCAAGCCCCGTGTTGGGCTCTGTGCCGGGCGTGGAGCCTACTTTTAAAAAACGAGAGAGAGGAGGGAAACAAAGGCAAATGAAACTGTTTGTCTAAAGTCTTTCTTCCCCACCACCCGCTGGTGGCTCCATCGGGGCAGCGACCCTCCCTGACTTCCTCACCAATCTTTCCCACCATCATGCATGGCGCATACACTTCCCTGGTACGTATTTGCAGAATGAATAAATTACAGAACTGCATTTTTACACACCCTTCAGTGTGTTCCTGGGCTATCCCTTCTGTCCCAGGAATCTGTCTATTTGTGCCTCGGTCCCACACAGGGACTTTAGAGTTTGTCTTACCATTTGGTGATACAATTGTGCGAGGCATGATTCAAGCAGTGGGCTATGTCCTGGAGATACAACTGTGAGTAAAAATAGACAGACGGTGTCATTGTTCTCATGAGGGTCAAATCCTAGTAGGATCTTGGAGGAAGAAGAGCTTAATTTCAAAGGAGAAACTGGCAGGATTTTCTAGGTCTGAGGAATAAATGCATAAAAGTGGGAAATGGGTAGAACATCTTATCAGGATGGATGAGCAGGTTTTCAGATCAGACATAGACAAACCTACAAAATGAGGCTCGGGTTTTTATTCGAGGTGAGCTTCTTGGGAGCCCTTTGTCGGTTCTAAAAAGGGCGTGCTATTTCCAGTCCTGAAACCAAGTGGTGAGTGTTAGTATCTGTGAAACAGAGCCCAGAATAAATTCCCGCTGAGATTGTATGACCAGTGTGGTGCATGGTGTGATCCGTTCATCTGATCCTCCCGAAGTCGCAGCAACACAAACAGCTCGGATTGTTCCCCTGTGCCCTCACTTTGAACCAGCGCAGGCCTGGGGCCCAAGGGTTAAGTGTGGATCTAAAAAATTAAACGGCTCTCTGAGAAAGTTCCCGACGATAACCCAGTTGTGCCCCGTGGCGGGTGCCCGCTTCTCCACTGCCCCGGTCAGAGATAGTATTTCGGGCTGTCCTAGATTTTGGAGGGTGAGATGGCAGAAGGTAAAAATGTCACTGTCCTTGGCCAGGTGAGGATGCCAAAGCAGATTTAGAAACCTCGTCAACTCCGTGCTCAGGATAGCAATTAGACATGTATTTTGGTCTTTGCACCTCGGTTGCAAATATTTCCAGTGTTTTACGTTTATGTTACGCTCTCTCATTGTGAGCTTCTGCCCCAGTAGGTGAGATGGGCTCTCTCGTATTTTATATTTCATATTTTGGTGTAAAGTTTGGTTCTGACCAAATTTTCAGAAGCCCAAACCATGCCCTAGGTGCTCTTGAAAGGCCATTTAAGTACATGAATGGAATTGTTTCACAATGCACATAATTGCCCAGTTTCGTAGGTTTGAGTTTTAAAAGCTTGAGCTTTGGTAAAGCAAGATAGAACTGTAGTGACCTCCCTGGTTTCTGCTCTGAGAAGAGGTCTCCCATTCTTTCTGCCCTCCATTTACCTTTTTAAAAATTAAGAGTTTCTAATTTATATGGGTATACAGAGCACATATTTTTTTTTTTTTGTCTCCTTTCATTCTCGAGACCCTATTAAATTAGGAGAGAAGTATAAAAAAGCGTTAAACCACTAACAGTAAAGAAATAGAGTGGGGAGGAGAGGAATTAAGAGCAACACAATTATTGGCTAATGAGAAATTTCTAATACTTTCCAGAAGGCAAAAGCCAGTGAGAGCATCTGATAAAGAGAATGATGTGGAGAAGCAGGAGTCCGAATTAAATCATACCAGTCATAGATTGCATTTTTGGGTGGGAAGTTTTGGAAGGAATCCAGGACGCTGCCCTACCTAAGGAGCAGCTGTGAAGATTCCAGATCGTTATCTTGACTAACAGAGCCCTGGGCAAACTTGGTTTAGCTTTGATTTCCTATCAGGTCCTTTCCTTATTAATTTGTTTATCCAACACTTACCTAGTCCTGAGAAGTGTCAGGCAATGTTTCAGAAGCAGAGGATCCAAAGATGAATAATATACAGTATATATCTTTGGGGAGTGGCAGGGTCTAATGGGAGAGAGATGTGTAAACATCATAATTAGGGTGCAGTATGAGAAGCTCTATAATGAAGTGCTTACAGAATCACAGAGCATGTAGAGGTTTCTGGGTGGCTCAGTTGGTCAAGTGTCTGACTTTAGCTCTGGTCATGCTCTTATCGTTCCCGAGTTTGAGCCCCACGTAGGGGCCTGGAGCCTGCCTTAGATTCTGTGTCTCCCTCTCTCTGCCCCTCCCATGCACATGCTCTGTCTCTCTCTCAAAAATAAATGAACATTTAAAAAAAATTTTTTTTAATTAAAAAAAAAAAGAGAATCACGGAGCATGGACACTCCTTTCTTCCAGGGGACGAAGTGAGATTAGAAAAGTTTTATAAAGGAGCTAATGTTTGATGTGAGTCCTGAAGGAGGCTGGGATATCTCAGGCAGAGAATGGGAGAAGAACATAATAGTGTTAAGAAACAACAGGCCCCAAATGGAGTCACTTTCGATAAGTCTCACTGAAGCTTAAAACCTACATGAACTTCAGTGTCAGCCTCTCCCAGGAGTGGAATTTTAAACCAATCAGTCTAGAATTTCCTGATCAGCACTAAGTGAGGTAATCTGCAAGATAAGACCCCCTGCATTCCCCCAAAGGGAAGGTGATCTTGCTGGAAACAATCTTTTCTCCTGCCCGCAAACCCGTTTCTGCCTATAAAATGTCTCCATTTTGTGCAGCTACTCAAAGCTCGCTTCTATTTGGTAGATGGGACACTGCCCGTGTGAATCGTTGAACAAAGCCGACTAGATCTTCAAATTTATGCCATTGAATTTTGTTTTTTTAATGAATGAATAAACAATGTCATCAGCGTTTCTGGGCATTAAAAAAAAAAAAAAATCAGGCTCCACCCATGTTACTAAGGACCAGTGCAGTCATACCTTTTATCAGAGTAGACTGGAAATACCCAAGAGCCCACAGCTCAACAGATATATCACTAGTATCATTCATCAAATGAAGATCTATGTGGGTCAAGAGCTCTTGTTGAGATTTAAAAACCCTCTTGGAGACGCAGGTGTATTAGTTACATGGTGGTGCCATTTGCTTTAATCGTATAATCAATACTAACTACTCAGACTGATAACCGAAATAAAATTTGTTCACGTGTGCACGGAGAAAGGTTATCTTAATAGAAGACTTACGCTTTTGTGAAGTAGGGCATTTGAGATCATCATATCACAGCTATCATATTTAAGTGCATACCTCTAAGCTAGGCAATCTCCTAAGTGTTTATCTCGTTTTCTACTTCCAAATCTCTATCAAAAAGAGTATTATTATCTAAGTTTTACATAGAAGGAAATTGAAGATAAGAGGAGTGAAGGACAGAGTCCAAGTTCAACTCAGCCGGCCAGTGATAGGATCAGAACTTAAACCAAATCTGCCGCTTTTCCCTACCATTGGGGTGGCAACATTCTTCTAGAAAGGGCCAGATAGTAAATAATTTTAGGTTTTGCAGGCCATACAGTCGCTGCCCTGAGTTTTCAACCCTGTGGATGGAATGTGAAAACAGCCAGACAATAAGTAAGCCCGTGAGCATGACTGTGTGCCAATAAAGCTTCATTTATGGACTCCAGAATATGGTTTACATATCATTCTCATGTGTCAAAAATAGTCTCATTTTTTTCAACAATTAAAAAACATAAAAACCACTACTTAAGGGTGCCTGGGTGGCTCAGTCGGTTAAGCATCCCACTTGGGTTCAGGTCATGATCTCACTGTTCATGGGTTCGAGACCCACCTCGGGTGGGCTCTCTGTTGTCAGTGCAGAGCCTGCTTGAGATTCTCTGCCTGCTTGTCTCTCAATCCCTCCCTTATTCGCATGCACTCTCTCTCTCTCAAAAATAAATAAACATTAAAAAAATTTAAAAACCAAAACATTTTTAGCTTCAAGCTCTACATATTTATATTTACTCTTATGTTTATCTAAAAACAATACAAAAAATACATAAAATACCTATCCTATGACATTCCTATTGAACTACGCTTGTTCATTTGAGTCCTACTTTAGCCCGACTTATCAATGCAGTTTTGTTCGCATGTGAATGTAAAATACTTCAGTTTTGATTTCAATTTAATATATTCTCATTTTTTCATATGTTTTACTAACAGGGAAGTCATATATGATCGTTACTTTTATCATAATTATTATTTGAGATTAGGTATTTCCACGTGGAGATAATTGGTTTCTTTTCTTTTATCTGTCATTTATGTTAACAATTAGCCAAACTCTGATTCTTGATAAAATTTCATAAAGAATGATTGTTTTATCATTAAAATTTTTTTATAGTTTATTTATTTTTGAGAGAGAGAGAGAGAGAGAGAGAGAGAGCAGGGGGGAGGGGCAGAGAGAGAGGAAGAGAGAGAATCCCAAGCAGGGTCCACACTGTCAGCGCAGAGCCCAACGTGGGCTTAAACGTACGAACCATGTGATCATGACCTGAGTTGAAATCAAAGCGTTGGACCCTTAACCGACTGAGCCACCCAGGTGTACTGCTTTATCATTAAAGAAAAAAAGGAAAAACAGGCAATGGGCTGGATTTGGCTCTTGGGCCAACTGCTGACTCCCTACACTCTACTTCCCTCCACTTAGGCAATAGGAATGCTAAAGGTGCCTGCAAAGTGGACTTGAGAAAAGGCAGAGAAGACCTGGGGAAAAAATGTGTGTCCCTTGAAGTCTAGCCAAGGAATGAGGTGGCACTGATGTGCCAGGACTTCATCGTTCTGTTAACTCTGATGGTCCTTTAGCACCACAGGCTGGTGCGACACCAATTTAGATGCCAGGAATAGCCTGTAAGTCTGCAAACTCCAGGAGTCTCTGGTTCAGCTGGTTCAGCCCTTTCTCGCCAGGCCAGTGCAAGGTTTCTCATCTTGTTTCCACTTCCTCATCCTTGGAGAAGGGAGGAAGCAAAAGAAGTGGGAATGTGACAATCACACATCTGAAAGCAACATGGTCCAGACTCCTGCTCTCATTCATTCTCTCCTCTCCACCTGTATTATTTAATATTTACTATAGACAACTGAAAATACCAAACACAGGGATCTGAAAAACAAGAAAGAAGTGCATTTCCTTCTCACAGAAACTTAAACAGTCAGAGTGGATCTTTTCCCCTGACTGTCCGGCTGTCAACTGGCAGCTGTCAACGGGTGGTCCAAGATGCCTGCTCCCTTCTGGCCATCATGTCTGCATTCCCAAGAGAAAACCATAGGAGAGCAGGACTTCCTCTTTTTAGGGCACTCCCATTTCTGCTTACATCCTGATAGAGCATGGTCATTGTCGCACCTAGCTGCAAAGGAATCTGAGAAATGTAGACTCTGATTCTTGGCATTCAAGTATGCAGCTAGTCTTTAGGGTAGCAAGAAGGGGAGAGGAGATGTTGGTGCATAATTGGCAGTTTCTGCCACACAGTTCATTGATGGAGAGGGACTTTTCCCACCATTTGCTCTTGACTTTTACCTCTACCACACTGATATAAAGGATTCTAACCCCTACTTCTCTCTTGGACAAAGCCCAGAGTCGCTCATCCTGAATTTACACCTTCCCTGTGTACCTGTCTCTCCTGGCTACCACTATCAACATACAGCCTGTCTTCCTGTTTATCCTCTTTCTTTACCTTTCTTCATTAGTACCCTGGCTCCTTTCCATTGGATTCACGACATTACATTTTGGCAACAGACTCTGGGACCACAGTAGGACCTTCCAGGTTGACCTGATTTCCAGGACCCCCAACCTGATCTCCTTGGGTGGCTCCTCCATCCATCTCACATTCAATGTGTCTCCCAGACTGAACCCATTACCTTTAAGCTAACATTGAATATCTGAAGCAGAGACATGAATCCATTTTGATCCCAACGATACATTAAAAAATGACAAAGGGAAAGCTACAAATACAGAGAAAAATGCCTAATTAGCCATTGTTTCTCCAAGAAATCAAGTTTAAGTAAAATTTAAAGAGCTACAACATGGTCTCATTATTAGACATTATTAAATCGGTGGTAATAAATTTGATTTGCTGATATGCAAATCTTAAGTTTTGAAAAATATATATATTAGTTGAATGGCATTCAGTAGCCCAGCTACTGATAGGATAAGGTCATCAGTAGAATTCCTAATATAGGTTTGGTTTTTTTCAGTACTGAAGAGAGCAAAATGAGACATTGCCTTTTGTTCTTTTTTTTTTTTTCATATTTAGAAGTACAATTTGATGTCATCAGAAGAGATATTTTTAAAAATGTATTACAGAGTCATTTCTTTGTAAGAAGAGGGGACATTTCCATAGGATAAGCTTTTTTCGTCAAGGCTATTCTCTCTCAAGCTGAAGTCCCCTGGTTATAAGGTTAAAATGACATAAACATGAAATGTGCTAGTTGGGTGTCCTGAATTATACAGGGTAGCAAATAGACTGTTCCAGAAATGCCAGTCATGTGTAACATGCAGCCACCCAAGCACCCTCAGGACAGCATCACTCCTTGAACTTGTCTCTCTCTTATTGGCCAGGTATCTTTGTTTACACTCTATATATGCAGGTTTGAGTTTAAGAAATTGGAAACAAAAGCATGCCATAGGAGAAACTCATTTTACTAATGAGCAGAGTTTAGTGGATCGTCCTTTTGAGGTTTAAGAATATTGTGGTTCAAGTATTTTTTTTTTTTATCTTTTTCCTCATCTTTACCTCCTCCAAAAAAACTTCTCCAAATGCTTACATTACTTTTCAAGGCTCTTTTGAGTCTGATTTATGTCTTTTGGATGTTACGCTGTGCAAAAATTGGCCTGGAGGCCGCCCAGGATGATTTTGTTTATATATATTTGATTTAGTTTTATACTTTCTACAGATATGGAAAAGTGTCCCCAAAATGGCCTCTGGCAATGTGTTCATCACTTAGTTTAAAGCATAGGACACAATCGCTCCTCTCGTTGCAAGCAGGCAGGGTCAGAAGAAGCCACATACATATGCATATGTTGGAAACTAAGTGGACCTAAAATTAGGACATTAGAGTATAAGAGTTTAAGAAACATTACCTCCATCCAGTACCTTTAGCTTTTCTCAGTGCATCTTCCCCAAATGTCTTCAGACTAGGAACCAAGGTCTTTTTCTTGTTTATGAAAACCTATACACTATGGCCACCAATAGTGCTCTCATTATGGCGGCCATGTACTCTTTCCTGGGTTCACATTCCATATGCCAAGTGTTTTAGAGAACTCAAAGAAGGTGGTGGTTGAATTTTTTAAAAAGTTTTTTGACTGAAGTGCAGCTGACATATTTAATTTTTTAAGGTCAAATATTTGTTGAACTCTTACTCCCATACCAGGTATACATGAAGAGGCAGCTGAGAAGTCAGTTGAGAATTTTCCCTCCTACAGTTTTTAGCCCAATGTTCGAACTGACAGTGACTTTGTCACTGCCACTGCTTTCTTTGTGTTTAATTGGGCTTTGAAGGGCCATTAGCAGTCTTCCCCATGAAATAGTTCCTGAGAAAAGCAGAGAGTTGAGAAAATGTTTCCAGATTCGTAAAATTGGCAGTAGGTATAACATAAAAGGCCTAATAAGCAATCCAGGGTTGCTAATGAATGAAAGGCAAGGGTAAGTGGGGAATGAGGCTGGAGAATTGTGAATCAAGAATATATAGCTCCTATAAATACTAAAAAAAGACAGGATATTAATTTCAGAGGTACCACGTTTATAGAATTTTTTTTGTCAATATTAAATAAAAGTCAAGGGCTGCGTGATGAGATCCACCAAAGCTTATACTGCTTGCTCTGTTTTGTTCTTATTATGGAAAGGAAATAACTTTAACAAGCAATGGAAAGACCACATCCCGGCAATTACTCTGGTTTTTGCTATTGGTATGAGCCTCATGTCGCTAAAAGCCTATTGGAAAGTAGCAATTATACTGGAAATGTAACGCTCTATTATCATCATCAGAATTACTTCCTCCACATGTTGCTAATTCAGAACAGACACAACATGGACTTCTTTATTGGCCAGAGGGGAATTGACATTATCTCAGGCCTTGTCCATATCAAGAGAGATTTCCGCTTCCTAACACATTTTCCATAAATTTACTACAGAGGTCTAAATTGAATATTGTGACTTCAAAGTCAAGGGCCTTTAGGAGATTAGATCATCAGAGTTGACTGAATCAAAAGGTTGGGCTGCTGTTGGATTGTCAGGATGCTCCTAGAGAGTAGTGGGTCAAATCTGAGGGGTCTCTGCTGCAGAGCCTATTGTTGTAACTAGGTTAGACAAAGAGATCATCTTGGTCTCATCCCTTGTCCAAGGGAGACATGGCCTACGACAGAAGAAGCCAATATATTTCTGTGAGATTTGGGGTGGCTCATGGATTGGAAAAGATGTGGCTGTTGTCACCTGGAGACATTAAAAGACAGCAGGGGCAGGGAGCACCTGGGTGGCTCAGTCAGTTAAGCGTCCGACTTTGGCTCAGGTCATGATCTCACAGCGTGTGAGTTCGAGCCCCGCGTCAGGCTCTGTGCTGACAGCTTGGAGCCTGGAGCCTGCTTCAATTCTGTGTTTCCCTCTCTCTCTGGCCCCACCCCACTCATGCTCTGTCTCTCTCTATTTTAAAAATAAATACACATTTTTTTTTAAATGTAAAAGACAACAGGTATTTTGAGACCATGGTTGGACTACACTTAGTGAAAATGGCCCTAAGCTATAATCATCCTGAAATGTAACATTATCTTTGAAATTTGCATGTGGTTTATTGCTTTAAGTGCCATCACCCTAAGTCCCCAGTGCCTTGGTCAGCCCATTCAGTAGAGGCACTAAAGTAACCACAAACTTCTTAGTCTTTGTCCCTCTTCCAGTGAGCTGGCTCCTTTGCTAGTTTTCAGGCCTTCTGGGACCAGTCAATTATGAAATAAGATCATACATTTGTAGTGCTAAGGATACCCAAGGGCCCCGTGGGGGTGGGACAGAGGAGGGACAATGATGAAATAAATGTACCCTTGGATGAGTTCCCATTATAAATGGGTCCTGCAGTTTACTGGGTTATTGTGCCATAAAAGAATCTTTGATTGGCTACTGAATATCATGCTGTCTCCACACAGGTTTCTTCTGCCATCTCCCATCTTTCTCTCTTCACCCATGCCCCACAGTCCTGCTACGTGACTTTCCCAAACGCCTCCTCCTTCCCACCTCCCTTCTCATTCTCTGATCTGCCCATAATTAGCAGATATGAAAGAACTGAAACTCAGTAGTGAGACGGTGTTTCCTGTGCTTGGCAGTACTGAAGAAACTACAATCCGCTGTCCTAGGGACTAGGATGGTCCAAATTAAGGCCGCAGCATCCAGGGTTTGGCTTCTGAGAGAGGGAGCCTTTCAAAGAAACCAAGAACAGAAAAAGACAGAAGATGTGCCTAAGTTAAAGCCCGGAGAGAAACACTGTGATGTAGAAAGAGCAAACTTGGGTGTCAGAAAGGCCTGGGTGTAAATTTCAACTCTGTCCTTCATAAATTATGTGGCCTTAAGAGTCGTTTCATATCTATGACCTCCAATTTCCTTGTCTGTAAACTGAGTATAATAAAAGGTTATTATAAGGATTTTAAGGCATATATATTGTATCTGGCACATGGTAGGTATGTGATGAATATGAATTATTATTCTAGCATCAATATCATCATGAGGGCTAAGAACCATGCTGAAGATACCAAACTCAGTTGGTAAATCCAAAGGGGAGGTATAGACACCAAAAACAGTAGACAAAAATCAAGAATCTGAATGGGAGTGAAGTGAGTTCTGGGTAGTGTTCATGAAAGCTGAAATGCCTATAGCCTATCTATACTGGTCTCAAGTCACACAGTATGTGAATGGGTTAGGCTTGTTTAAATGTATAGGGTAGGTCAACACCCTCTACCAGTGGGTGAATTTGAGGCTCCTCTCCTGTCCCCAAACCCAGGATGCAGCTTATCTGATAGGAGCTTCTGGACATAGTCCATCCATGGAGATGCCATCTTTTCTCTCCCCTCTGCTGGGGCTGGCCTTCTGTGAGTGTGAAAGTGAAGGAAGCAATGGAACACAGTCCTGTCTGTGACAGACCCAAATTCAGTTGTTTGTAAGAAATGTTCATATTACTTTCTTGGTTCAGGCATACCTATGAGAAAAGAGAGGATGTCAGGGGAAAATGAGGGAGGAAGCTCTGACAGGTAGAAAGACGCACCCAGGACTAAAAAACAAACAAACAAACAAAGAGGTTACTGCTCCTTACATTCAGTACTTATGAGTGAATTTCGGGCTTAGGAAGGTGATGTCCTCATTGCTAAAATGAAGAATGGGCTTTAGGTAACCACCAACATTAGGCAAGAAAGTAAGCCCTTCTATTTTTCCATTTCCTCATCTATAAAATGGGAAAGCATGAGTCTAGACTCTATTAAAAATCATATTGACTTTTTTTTGTCTTACACTCTGGTGTTACGTACTCATTAATAGCTGCAACTTGTTGTATAAGAAATAGAGATTAAGGGGTGCCTGGGTGGCATGGTTAGTTAAATGTCTGACCCTTGAGTTCAGCTCAGATCATTATCTCAGGGTTTGTGAGTTTGGGCCCCGTGTTGGGCTCTGTGCTGATGGTGTGGAGCCTGCTTAGGATTCTGTCCCTCCTTCTCTGTGCCCTTCTCCCCTGCCTGTGCTCTCTCACTCTCCCTCTCTCAAAAATAAACTTTAAAAAATTTAAAAAAGAAAGAAAGAAAGAAGAAAGAAAGAAAGAAAGAAAGAAAGAAAGAAAGAAAGAAAGAAAGAAAGAAAGAAACAGAGATCAAGACATGTTTTACACCATTTCCCAGAGGTCCCAACCAAATGAATTCCAAATTAAGGAGATTTTGGATTGTATGTATTTATAAAATGGAAAGATAACATTTTTGCTTCTTCTGTTCACATCTCCCCCAGGACTAATTTAAATCCAGAAGAAATAAAGAGGTTAGGAAGAACTTCCTTTTGCTGAGCTTGTTTTTCTAACATTGCATGTTATTTCACAGCATTGGTAACACAATATGATGACCAAAAACGTGCTAGGCTTCTTAGTTCAACTGAATTGGTTTCCAAGCAATGGTGGGAACAAAGCCCATAGGAAAATTTCACCTGCCAGACACATTACTGATAGGGAGTCTGTGAGAATTAATGGCAACTCTCTTAATCTTTTTTCATGATTATTATCCAATTGATTCAAACTCATAAAAAAAAAATTCACCCATTTTTCCCAACCCCAGCCCCAACTCTGGCAACCAACAATCTGTTCTCTGTATCTATGAGCTTGAGAGTATTTTTTGGTTTTGGTTTTTGTTTTTTAGATTCCACATATAATAGAAATCATACACTACTTTTCTTTCTCTATCTGACTTATTGCACTTAGTGTAGTGCCCTTGAGGTCCATCCATGTTGTTGCAAGTGGCAAGATTGCATACTTGTTTTGTGGCTGAATGATATTCTATTGTGTGTATATACAAGTTTCTTTATCTCTTCATCTGTCAGCGGACACTTAGGTTGTTTCCATATCTTGGTTATTGTAAATAATGCTGCAATAAACATAGGGGTACATGTATCTTTTCAAATTAATATTTTAATTTTCTTTGGGTAAACATACCCAGAAGAGAGATTGCTGGATCATATGGGAGTTCTCCTTTTAATGTTTAGAGGAGCCCCCATACCCTTTCCATAGTGGCTGAACAATTTGAATTCCCACCAACAGAGCACATGGGTTCCCTTTTCTCCACAACCTTCCCAACACGTGTTCTTTCTTATCGTTTTGATGGTGGCCATTCTAACAGGTGTGAAATGATATGTCATTGTGGTTTTGATTTGCATTTCCCTGATGATGAGTGATGAGCATCTTTTCATGTACCTGTTGGATATCTATATGCCCTCTTTGAAAAGATGCCTATTCAGATCTTCTGCCCATTTTTATATCAGATTGCTTGTTTTATTGTTATTGAGTTGTAAGAGTTCTATATATGGTTTTGATACTAGCCCCTTATCAGATACATGATTTGCAAATATTGCAAATATTTGCACTGCCATTCAGTGTGTTGCCTTTCATTTTGCTGATGGTTTCCTTTGCTGTGCAGAAGGTCCTTAGTTTGATATAGTCCCACTTGTTTATTTTTATCTCGCTGCTTTTGTTTTCGTCATCAGATCAAAATATCATCAACAAGACCTATGTCAAGGAGCTTACCACCTACGTTTTCTTTTAGGAGTTTTATAGTTTTTGGTGTTACATACAAGTCTTTAATAATAATTTGGAGTTAATTTTGTATATGGTGTAATCCAGTTTCATTCTTTTGCTTGTGGCTGTCTAATGTATTCTGACACCATTTATTGAAGACACTGTCCTTTCCATAGGGTATGTTCTTGGCTTTTTTGTTGGAAATTAGTTGGCTGCATATATGTGGGCTTATGTCTGAACTCTCTGTTCTGTTCTATTGATCTATGTGTCTGTTTTTATGCCAATACCATAACTGTTTCAATTATTACAGCTTTGTAATATAATTTGAAATCAGGGAATGTGAGGCCTCCAGCTTTGTTTATCTTTCTCAAGATTGCTTTGACTGTTTGGGGTCTTCTGTGATTCCGTACAAGTATTAAGATTGTTTGCTCTATTTCTGTGAAAAATGCCACTGGAAATTCGGTAGGGGTTGCATGGATTCAGTATATTACTTTAGAAAATACAGACATTTCAACAATGTTCATTATGTTAATTATTATATTTTCTGTCTCTCTGTTGAAGTTTTCCCTGTGTTTACCTATTCTTCTCCCCACTTCACTGAGCATCTGTATGGCCATGACTTGGAATTTTTTTGTTTTTATTAGATAAGTTACTTATCTCCATTTTATTAAGGTTTTTTTCTGAGATTTCATCTTGTTCTTTCATTTGCAACATATTCCTGTTTCTTCATTTTGCTTCATTCACTGTTTGTTTCTTTTCTTTTTTTTTAAGTGTATTTATTTTTGAGAGAGAGAGCGAGCATGTGAGTTGGGGAGGGGCAGACAGAGAGGGTGACAGACAATCCCAAGCAGGCTCCATGCTGCCAGCAAAGAGCCTGACACAGGACTTGAACTCGCTAACCGTCAGATCATGACCTGACCCGAAATCAAGAGTCGGACACTTAACCCACTGAGCCACCTAGGTGCTCCTTTCTGTTTGTTTCTATACAACCATCTCTCCAAGTCTTATAGGAGTGGCTTCGTGTAGGGGGTGAAGCTTATTGTTCAATCCTGTCCTGGCTCTTGGTTGTCTCTCAAATCTTGGTGCTTGTCCAAGTAGCCTTTTATATTCTAATAGTTCCCATTAGTTAAGGATGTGCCAAGACCTGTCAGTGTCCCAAAGGGGAGAATCTCAGCACCTAGATTCAGGCTGACTGGAAGCCAGACCCTCAGGCATCAGCTTTCAAAAGTATACAAATATATACAGTTCCATGGAACCTCCATCATAAGCCCCACTAGCGGCAGAGCCAGGTGATCTAGAGGTGTTCCCTAGGCAGCGACCATAAAAACTGGGGCACCAGACATAAAAAGCAGGACACCAGGCATGGGTAAATCTTCCCGCCAGGAGATACTGGTTCTCTAGAATGTGGCAGAGGGTGGGCGCAAAGATAGCACCTGCCCTCCAGGTCTCTAGAAAGGATTATAGTCAGCTCCTAAATACATGTTTAATTAGAAACCTGCCCCTTAAGCCACAGTCATGATGACTAGGTAATAGGCCTCCACTACAGAAATGTGAGCTCCTGGGTCTATAGCTTATTGCTGTGCCCTGGGGGTAGTAGCTGTTTAAAAATTCTTTCTAGGGGCGCCTGGGTGGCGCAGTCGGTTAAGCGTCCGACTTCAGCCAGGTCACGATCTCGCGGTCCGGGAGTTCGAGCCCCACGTCAGGCTCTGGGCTGATGGCTCAGAGCCTGGAGCCTGTTTCCGATTCTTTGTCTCCCTCTCTCTCTGCCCCTCCCCCATTCATGCTCTGTCTCTCTCTGTCCCAAAAATAAATAAACGTTGAAAAAAAAATTAAAAAAAAGAATTCTTTCTCAATTGGTTACAGTCCTGGGGGACCTGCAATCATAAGTAAGCCCCAATGGCCACAGGAGCAAAGTGATACAGAGGTGCCTTCTGGTGGGAGTTGCAAAAACTGGGGTGTGTGAACTCCTTTTTGGGCAACACAGATGATTACAGTCAGGAACACAAGCTCTCCTGGCCTTCAGCCTTCAGAGTGAGGAGATCAAGACATATCTTCTGGGGCAGGGGGGTGGGGCAGCCACAAAATTCAATACTCCAAACAAAAAGTGAAGGAGGGGTTGCTTCTATTAGGACCTCGGCCCCAAGGGCAGGCATCTAATCTAACATGCATCTCTAGAAGCCTGCTGGGACACTCTCCAGGGACAGAGACTGGCAGATGCCATCTTTATGCTTTCCCTATACCATACTCCATAATGACTTTCAAGGATAAGAAATCCAGTTGGGGTGTGTGTGTGTGTGTGTGTGTGTGTGTGTGTGTGTTTGAGGGGATAGGTGATGGTTGAAGATGAACACAAACATCCACTGCTTATTATCTGCTACATGCCAGGCCCCGTGTTCAGCATTTTTACAGTAATTATTTCACTTAATCTTCATGACCATCTCATGAGGCTGGTATATATTATCAACTCCGTTTGAAGAGGACAAACCTAAAGCTAGAAATGCCCAAGTTCACGCAGCTAGAAAATGGCAGTGGTATAGGGCAAACCGTGGTGCCTTCACACATTGACTCAATAAATGTTGATTAAACACCTATGAAGTTCCAGACACTGTGCTCAGTACTTTGGTGCCGGGCTGATTAAACACAGATACGGACTTTAACTTCCATCTACCGAGAAAGAGAAATGGGCATGAACTGTAGAAACAACAACAGCAAAAGCAAACAAACAAACAAGAACCCCACGTGTTAGAAGAGCGACAAACACACGGACTGAAGAGAAGAGTTACGTGGCACTTGGAGAGCCACCATAATTGGGGGATTTGCCCTCATCAGGAAGGTTGGGAAGATCTCCCTGATGCATCTGGAGCCGAGGTTTGAAGACCATTACGGACAGAGGGGAGAGCATAACCAGCATGTGCAAAAGTCCTATGGCGGGAAAGATGACGGGGACCGCGAGGGACTAAGAGAAAGGCGATGTGACTGACACGGAAAGAGCAAAGGGAAGGGTGGTGCACTGTGTAGCTGGAGAGCAAGACAGGACCGGGCCACGTAGAGCCTTATGGGCCAAAGCGTAAAATTTTCTTCTAAGAGCAGTGGAACCACATTGCAATTTCTGAGCAGGGAAAACATGGAGTTACTACGTTAGATGCAAATTTTCCTCCTTATTTTGCCAGTGGAAATGAGGTCAAGTAAACACCCACCTTGTGGAAAGGGAAGGGAACAGAAGAAACAAGGGGACAGTGTTTTATGCTTCTTTTCCTTGAGGGTATTGACCTAACCAGAGATCACTGGCAATAGAGTGATAGTCTACAGTGACAAACATGACATGAAAACCCACAAAGGGCCCAACGTGGCTTCTAAAATGCTTTGCCAATGGAAATCATGCCCCCGTTCCCAGTTACTCTTAAAACACAGTTACATGAGAAACAGATGAGTTTCATTTGCTTTATCTACAAACCAATAGATTTAAGGTGCCTACTCTCCCAATGTGGTGGTTAGTAAGACGAAACATGCATATAAATCAAACACACCAAGGAGTAACTACTGATGTCCTGCATTTTAAGTTATCTCTGGTGTTTTTGAGTGATTTATGGGCATTTTCTCTCTCTGTTCAAGGACCCCAGCCCTTTTAGATATACAGGGTTCTCCTAGAAGGAATAACCAAAGCAAGTCAAAATTGATTTCATTTCTTTTGTTCAAGTGAGCATATTTGTATCAGCTCTGAGAGACTTGTGGCATAAGAGAAAGGACTTGAGCACCAAAGATGCTCAACCATTTCTGGGAAAATCAGAAATTCTGTGCTTACTTCTGTATGTGTGAATATTAAGTTTTTGAACTTGAAGAAGTTCCTTTATAGATTAAAAAGGGAAAGAATCTCAAGTTCAGTTCCCTGTACTTCAGAAAGTACAAGGCTGTATGAAAGATCTTGAAAGAAGCAGAAATGGAAGGGAAACCAAGAACATTCTAGAAAACTGGTCTTTCGTTTTGGGGGGACCATAGACAGCAGAGGGTACTCAAAGTAGCCCTTTCCATGATCTCAACGTGTCCTGTTCACAGAGTTGATATTCACATATTAATTTCTGCAAAAGTAGCAGGACCATCCCTGCTGCCTCCAGCTGGGACTCTCTCACTCTTCAGCAAGCCCTGCATGATGCTTCTGAGTCTGGCCTCCACCGATGTCTTGACTCTGCTCTGATCTCTCTGTTGTACTTTTTGTGGCGGTGTTATAACGTGTCCATGGGGTGCCTGGGTGGCTCAGTCAGTTAGGTGTCCGACTTGGGCTCAGGTCACGATCTCACCATTAGTGAGAGCCCCACATCAGGCTCTCTGCTGTCAGCTCAAGGCTGCTCTGAATCCCGTGTTTCCCTCTCTCTCTGCCTCTCCCCTGCCTTCTTTCTCTCAAAAATAAATAAAATATGAAAACCATATATGTCCACAAGTTCAAATTCCTCCTTCCAAAAGGTGGGGCTAATTATTTAGCTTCCTTTTGGGCTAGACTTCTTGACTCACTTCTAACAGATAGAAGATTGTAGAAGTGGTAGGATGTGGCACCTGAAAATAGGTCATAGAAGATATCACAGGTTTACCCTTACTTACTTGTTTTTTTATTTTAAATTTTTTTGTCTGTTTTACGTTTATTTATTTTTGAGAGAGAGAGACACACACACACAGAGCACAAGCAGGGAAAGAGCAGAGAGAGGGGGGGACACACAGAACCCGAAGCAGGCTCCGGGCTCCAAGGTGTCAAAGCAGAGCCCGACCCGGGGCTGGAACTCACAAACTGTGAGATCAGGACCTGAGCTGAAGTCAGACGCCCAACCCGCTGAGCCACCCAGGCGCCCCCTTCCTTTCTTTCTTAGATTGCTCACTCTGTGGGAAGCCAACCGTCTTGTTGTGCAGACACTCAGGCAGCCCTATGGAGAGGCCCGCATGTGGGGAATGAAGGCTTCCCACCGATAGCCACACGAGTGCCCCATCTTGGAGGTGAATCCAACAGCCCCAGTCAAGCTTGCAGATGACTGCAGCTGCAGCCCGTATCCTGAGTGGCCCTGAGCCAGAGCCCCTGTCTAAACTGCCCCTCAATTCCTGGCCCATAAAAACTAAAGGAAATAACGGTCTGCTGTTTTACGCCTCTATGCTTTGGCATAATTTGTTACATAGCAATAGAAGACTAATATATAATAATAGTAACCAAAAAAAATTCACTAACACTTTAGTAGAATATAATCTCCTTGAAAAAAAGTCTTGCCATTGGAACCTCAGCGCGCTGGCCCCAAGTCAGTGTTCAGTACGTAGTCGTTGGTCAAATGAATAAGAATTTAGTTACATTGACTGGTATTATGTTATTCCTTTTACATGTATTTTCTGACACAATTCTCCCAGCTATTCTACAGGTGTATTTTTGCCTTTGTTTTACAGGTAACCAATGTGAGATGCAGAAAGATTATGCTTGTACATTATGGGATCTCTGGGACCCCAGGACCGAAGGCTTACAGAGAAGTCTGTAGAAGCCCCGTGGACTTAGGGCTAGTCACGGGGCTTGTGATATCTGTTTTTGCACCTACTGTACCATCAGGTAGAAACGCGTTCTTCTCACACCTCGCCTCAGACAGAACTGACAACTGAGCCACAATGTGCCAAAGCTCTCGTGGAGGTGCAACGGCCACAGGCTCCTGCAAGAAAGCACGAGAATAAGTTCAGTTGCTTAGGAAGGAAAGACCCGAGAGGAGGAAGGATGGGCAGGACCCACACAGGGCAAATAGGAATAAGCCATTGACCCTCTCAGCAGGGCCCGCCTCCCCCCGTGGTTTTACACAAGTCACATCTCTAGCATTGGCAGCGAGGCTTTAGGCTGGTTCAGAACCGTAGGAGCAAAGTGCCCAGATCTAGGCAAGATCCGTAAGAGTCTCCCCGGATTCTCCAAACACAGCACACGCCAGGGATTTTCTAAGGCTCCAAGTCTCTAAATTTCATTCCTGGCCCTTCTCTAAGCTTTGATGGAAAAATGTTGAGTTGTTGAAAACAAGGTTAAAAGAGATTAACCTACCAAATCCAACCAACGATTTACCTGTAATGAACACTAACCAGATATGTTCCTGTCTACATATACAGTATCTTTGTGGTCACCTGCTTTTTCCTTTTAAAACATAAAAATCTGGAATGCCAATGTTCTTTAGGAAGAGCTGGAGAGTTTCCCCTTGTGCTGTAGCACACTGACTTTCTGCACATTTCATGAGATGCTGTGGTTCTGGGAGGAGATGGTTAAACTTGGAAATAATCTTACCCATCTTTGCCTTTAATATCTTTAGTCCTTCTTCTAGGATGGCTAATTTTTTGTGTGTGAAATTAATTTTTGAATAGAGTTCCAGAAGCTTTTATGGCCCACCAGAGAATCTTGAGATAATGCATTTCAATACTTTCCCGATATGCAGCTCATTTTTCTGGTGGGAAAAGAGGGAGATAGGGAACACATATTATTATTATTTTTTTGATGTCAAAATAAGTTTTAGAAGAATACTTAGTAACATAGAAAGAAGCTCACTATTGCTACAAGTGAAAAAGAAACAGTATGTATATTATGATATACTCACATTAAGTATATAGAAAAATTTAAGTTTATATATATATATATATATATATATATATATATACAAAAGACCAGGACAGACATGAAATATCAATAATAACCCTCCCTCTCTTCTTCCCTCTGTCCACCCATTCTTTCCTTCCGACGTCTCTTGTGTGTCTACTTAGTGTTGGGCACCATCCCAGGCTTCAGGTGTCCAGAGAGGAGATTCACTTCTGCCCTCAGGTGGCTCACAGTCAAGTGAGAAAGTCGCTGAAATAAACAGAAGAAACTAGATTTATAAAAGGCAGCGTGGCATAGTGGCTCTGAGAACGTAACCTGAAGATTAACACAGACCTGAGTACGAATCATGGTTTTGTCTTTAAAGATGTGACCTTACGCAAATGTTCTCACTTCTCCAAGCTCCGATGTCCACAGGTACACGTGGGAATGAAACAACCCACCTCACATGATGGTCGTAAGGAACAAATGAAAATCCCATGAATGTGAAGCAGTCAGCTCCATCTGGCCATAGAGACCTAACGGATGAGGGAGGCTAAGGCAAGCTGACAGGCCTCAAACATCTCTCCCCACCCCCGACCCCCAGGTGGGGTATGTGTGATAATCCTCAGGCACTTCCGGCTGCCCAAGAACAAAGGAAAGGGAAAACCAAATGGTTAACTGATAGAGATCATAGTCCTGCAGGACCTAAGTCTCCATCACCCCTCCATAGTCTTGTGCGAAACTAAGGCAGAAGGAAATGGCAGATAGAACTAAATTTCCTTATCATCTGTAGCCCATTGGCAACTACTTGAGGCCAAACATTTCTCCAGGAACTCCCTACTGTCTTAATGGTAATGCTTTGCTAGAGGGAAAAACAACCTTACCATGACAATAGCTAGGCCTCCGGGATCTTGTGGGTCTTCTTTAGCATATGAAAATCTCACTAGAAACTTCCCCCGACTTTACCTCCAACTCCAGAGTATATAACCAGTCTCTCCTGGAGATCCCCAGACAGCTCTCCCTGTCCAAGAGTCCTGTCCCCTGTGCTTTAATAAAATCACCTTTTTGCACCAAAGATATCTTCAAGAATTCTTTCTTGGCGGTCAGCTCCAGACCCCACGAACCCCACTATCACCCCAAAACCTCATCACTAACCACTCAGTAAATGGTCACCATTGGCTGTTATCACAGAGGGCAGAAGAGGAGTTCAGAGGAAGCCAATAGGCTTCTGAAGATACAGATCCCTGAGTTCATAGTCCTATGACTAACCCTGAACTGGTCATGACAAATCACTAACCTAGAGTTTGTATTCTTTGCAAGTCCAATCATTGGTCAAAACCTGCCATTGGTGTCTTACAAAAGTGCCCACAACACCCAATACAATACCCAATTCCTGTCTAACAAGACCACTCTTTTTTTTTTTTTTTAAAGCTTTTAGCTTTCCCCATGTCTGTAGGCTCTTCTGAAGGAACACTCTGGGGTAGCCCCCTACCACATGGCAAATCCAAAACCCACTCAAAGACCTCCACCAGAGACCCTCAGAGTCCTGGCTTCCCGCATTTCTTCCCTTTTCATTTTTCCTTTTCCTCTTCCTCTTACAGGAAATGTTAGTTCCTATCATAACTAAAAGAATTCCTAAATTCGACTTCCTCATGGTGACAGAGTGAAGTCACAGCCGGTGGAGTCAGGCGGCCCTGAGTCTGAATCCTGTGGCTCAGGGCCCAGGAATGTTAAGCAGCTAACCTGAGCCAGCCCTGTCCTTCTGTGTTTGCCTGAGAGTGAAAATAGAGCTACTTCATGGGTCTGTCGCGGGGATGAAATGAAGGTCACGAGCCCAGTAACCAAAACTTGGCACATCCTCCATACATGTTGGTTTTCTTCCTTTTTCAATAAAAAATGATGGATTGACTGTATTTACACACAGGCTTTTATGATTCTGCCACTTAATGCCAACAGGCCCTCATTCTCTTTCCATATGCATTCAGAGATAAATAGGCCTTTCAGGTGCTTTTAAAGTTGTAGCCCAGTTGAACTAATTATGTATGTTTTGAGGGGAGGGTTCACACCTACTCATTTTTAGCATCATCAGACAATAGTGACAAGAGAAGAAAGGAAAACAACCGTTGGTCAGATTGACTGAGCTCCATTCATTACCAAGACCCAGTGGTCTGAATGGAAAAGGGTTGAATTGAAAGGTTGAATTGAAGGATTAAGATGCTCCAAGGTCAAGCAAAGTGACCCAAATGTTTTATTCATCCGTTTATGCAGATTGTCACTCCTTGGGCAACTATGAGATACACGCACAGCGCTATCCTAGAAAAAATGTAAGGCAATAGCCTCTGTTTCTGCAAGAGAGAATTTGGTGGATAAAAATCAAACCTACGTCTGTGATCTCTCTTTATGGGGCTCCGTACTCTGTTGGCTGCAAATCCTGTGCACACAGGTGTCCTCTATTCCCTCACCTCCTTCACATACCTCAGCTGTTTATTGGGTACCTGCTCTTCCATTTTCTCAAAGGATACCACTAACCTTGTAATTGCCAAGACAATGGGCTTTTTCCCCCACCCAGCCCTTTGGGTGTGCACCGAACAAGGAAGGGGCAGAGAGAGAGGGGGACAGAGGATCTGAACCAGGTTTTGTACTGACAGCAGAGATGCGGGGCTCGAACTCACGAACCCTGAGATCATGACCTGAGCTGAAGTCGGATGCTCGACCACCTGAGCCATCCAGGCGCCCCTCCCCCCCGCATCCAGCTCTTAGCCAACCCAGTTTCTCCCTGGTGTCTACACAGTTCACTGATCCTTTCTCGAATTTCTCTTGTATTGCTCCACTTTGATTCACCATCTTCATTTTTGGCCAAGTTATTTATTGAAAATCCTTTTCTGCCTCTATTGCTCTACTGGGTAGAATCATTTTGACATTTTTCTAGGGCCTATGAGATAAAGTACAATTTCCCTAATGCTACCTGGAAAGGCCCTTTGGACCTTGCTCTGGCCTATCCTGGCAGCCTTGTCTTCTTGTGGTCCCCTTAGAAAGCTTATGTCCAGTGATGTGAAACAACTTTTTTTTTTTTTTTTTTTTTTCCAAATTGGCCATGCTCTTCCAACCCTCCCTTCCTCTGCTTCCATGGGCTTACTCAGATGGGATAGAAAATTCCTGGGCTTAACATCAACTTGGCCCTTGAAACTGTTGTATGCCTTTCTCTATCCCTAGCTTTGAGTTACTTTATAAGAAGGACATGCTTCCTCTTGATGCCCCAAGCTCTAGTAAAACGCCTGGCAAATCATGGGGAGGAAATCAAACTTTGTTGGATGAACAAGGTTCTGTTGGTTTACCTCTATAATTTCTCAACTGTCTTTATCCTCATTTGCATTCTCTCTGTAGTGTCTCAAACTAGAGGGTTAAGTCTCTTACTTAGACTGTCACAGAGGCTTTTAATTATTCTCCTTTGTGTTCTCTGTCACCTCAGTAATATTCATCCAAAGCACAGAAGTCAGAGCAATGGTCCGAAAGTATTATTTGCACATCAGCAGTTGGCAAATATCCGCGGATCCAGTCCCCCAGTGATGCCCTGCCAGCCTAGCCACCAACACACTTCCTCCAAGACTTTGGGTTGGAGGAACCTGGCACATCAGGAGATTTCTAAGACCTTGTCTCCAGAGGAAGACCAGAATTGATCCTACTTGATTGGTGTTTAGCCTATACCTCAGTATCTGCTTACAAATTGTCAATGGTTGGCATGACCTAACAAATAAAGTCAAAATTTTTTGTCATGGTCTCAGGGCCTTCCTAATTCGATACCGTTTTCAGCCTTATTTACAAATAACAGGTGTGATGTCCTATACCTAAACTTAATATGTTTAGGCATCATTCGGAGGATCTTGCTCCAAATGTAGATTCTGATTTGGTAGGGCGGGAATGAGGGTCCAGGACTGCATTTCTACTAAGGGCCAGGTGATGTCGATGCCTCTGCTCCACAGACCATAGCTTTGAGTAGTGAGGGACTCAAACCAAACCACCTCTGCCCCTTTTTCTTCTACTTGGAATGCTCTCTGGTCTCCATTAATTAACTGATTAATCCCCCAAAGCCAAGCTCAAATGCAACCTTCTCACTAAAATGTTTTCTTATCTCCTGAAGTAAATATGAACTCTTCCCTCTTGGAATTCTTGTATGTTTGATAAGGGAAATCAATCGCCCAAAAGGTGTAACTAGCAAAGTTTTCACATATATTTCCACTTTAAGAAAAGTTTAATTGTTTTCCTGTAAGGTGACCCAACCATACCCTACAATGACCTACACATTCATTACTAGCTCTGCATAGTAATTAAAGTACTATAGAAGGCTCCCATTCATTCATGACAAAATAACCGGAAGAATCTAAACAACTTAGATTGTGAAGAATTGCACTATAATAACTTATGTTCATGGTAATAACCCAGAAGCACAAGGAGCTTAAAATAGCTTCTGAATCATCAAAGGAAGGTTACAATTACATTCAGCACATTTTAGTGCTAAATGAATTTGTGTTCTAAGTCTCTGAAAACTGACATGTGGCATATGTGTGTGTGTGTGTGTGTGTGTGTGTGTGTTCCAATTCCTTACAAACATATACAAAGACCATATAATTGTCTTTTATAGTTACATACAATATTCACCACTCTCGGAACCAATTCCGTGCCTGCGTTCCCCTAACACAGGCCACATGATTTGTCATGGAAAAAAAAAAATAGAAATCTAGGATTCTACTGTACTTGCTGAATTCCCAAAATAAAGTCCTCAAAGCCCTTGGTGTTTTCCTAAAGTTGAAACCTTACAATTATCCGGACCGAGCCTGGGACTGGTTATTTTATGTACTCCCATAATTGATGCATATTCACTCTTCATTCCATAGAGATTTGCAATGGATTACAAAACACACACAATAAAATTTCAAAAACAAATTGACTTAAATACGTAGAAAGGAAAACAAGGGTTGAGTGTGAATGAAGCCGGGAAGAGTGGTTGCCTGGACATGGGTTTTATAAGATGCTGCATAACTGGGGCACCCAAGTGGCGCTGTCCTTTGAGCATCCAACTTTGGATCAGGTCATGATCTCGAGGTTTGTGAGTTTGAGCCCTGCATCGGGCTTGCCGCTGTCAGTGCAGAGCCAGCTCTGGATCCTCTGTCCCCCTCCACCTTTGCCCTTCCCCGGCTCGTGTTCTCTCTTCCTAGAAAAAAAAAAAAAAAAAAAAAAAGATGCTGCGTAATTGTCAACCTGGAGCAAGGATGTCAGTACATGTAGGTCTGACTTCCTGCTTCCCCTTCCTTCTTCCTCTTCCGTTCCCCTAGCCCATCATGGCAGATGAACAGGTGTCTCCCTTCTTCCTCTTCTCGGGGGCTTGCTTGTACATGAGCCCTCCTCATCCAGAGGTAACATATGCCTCCCTGTCTTCTCTGGGATTATATCAGTATTCTTGCTTAATATATTAGGGAGAATAAATCACACAACTGTTTCACATTTTTAAAAAATTATATATGATATATTCTCCCCCTAATAAACTTTTATACCTTCCCCCCACATAAAGACATTTCCCTTTGTCCAGGAATCTAACTCCTTTCAAGAAAGAGGGAACTAGATCTTGTCCTGCACTTGTATTTTCATTCATCTTCCAAGCCTCCTGAGTCAGGCCAGATGAATCTTATTATTAGCTGAAAGTCTCACTTCCCATCGATGAAGATCTTTCTCATTTTGAAAAAACTTGACTTTCCCAACACTGGCTCTCTCTTCAATGGGATCTGGCCACACAATCAGGCAAAGCTTTCCTCTGCACGGACTAGCTCTCCAGCCGACATCACCTGCCTCATCCTACCTGTTGCCTCCAAAGTGTGGTGCAAGAAACAGGTGCTGCCTGAGCATTGTTCCACTTCCTGGTTTCCCAGGAGCACTTGCGCTGCTCCTCCCCCAACCTCCGTCCAGTTACCTTTAGGGAGAAGTCTTTCCCTAGACGTTTAATCCTTTGTATGTCATTGTTATCTGTACTTCACAGGGTGGATCTGTTAAAAATTAGGAGAGCCAGGGAGGCCTGGGCCAAAACCCCCAAGAGAGGATAGGCAGGCACAGATGCCAGACTGCAGGATTCTCAGCAGGAGGAGAGGGAGGGTCACGGACCTTTATCACTAAGGCCCCTTCATGGATTCTTAGTCTTTGAAAGAAGTCCTTTCCTAGAGAACACAAAGCCATCTCCATAACACAACCTTAGGTCAACAACAAAAGGCCTGGGACAAATTTGAACCGGCCATGTTATACAGAGGGAGACTGGATGTCGTGGCCTGGCCAGAAGGGAGATTGAGAGGAAGCTGTCTGAGTGTGCAGAGCTGCTGAAGGGTGGGTCATCCATAGGGTGAGGCCAATGCCAGCAGAAAGCCCGGGGTGTCTTAATCAGTAGAAAGAGTGTCCGTATCTTAGTTGTCACAGCATGAGGAGAGGGACTTCTTCTGTAAGAGAAGAAGGAAACAGTGGAAGCAGGCCAGACCTGGTGGCTGCTGACCAGGGCCACCCACTGCCACCATTGGTCTTCCATCCATTGGTAGAAGCATTCTGTGTCTAGAGGCTTTACTGGGGTCCTCTCCTTGACTGGCCTATTGCCTACGGACAACACACTAGAAACTTGTCAGCACCTGAACAGAGTCTTGAACTTTGATGAGGGGAGGGGAAACTGATGAGACTGGCAGAATGGACCAGAAGTTTTCCTGAGACAGGGCAGCCGTGGGGCACGCTGCCCCTGATAGACTGGCTCTCCCTTGTATTCTTCCTTGCTTTTCTCTCTGCCTTCAACTTTTAAGAATCCATTGGTTCCTGGGGAACCTGGGTGGCTCAGTCAGTTGAGCATCCAACTCTTGATTTAGGCCCAGGTTACGATCTCACGCTTCGTGAGATCGAGCCCTGTGTCAGGCTCCATGCGTTGACATCACGGAGCCTGCTTGGGATTCTCTCTCTCCCTCTCTCTGCCCCTCCCCTGCTCATTCTCTTTCTCTCTTTCTCTCTCTCTCTCCCCCCCCCCACAAAAAAATAAACTTACAAAAAAAAAAAAGGATCCTTTGGTTCCTGATTGGCCATAAATTGTCTTTGGCATGGCTCAAAGCTTCAGGGTTTATGTTGGCCTATTTTTTTATAAATCTACTTTACTTCTTAGACACAATTTGCCTTGATCTCAGTGATTTTTCTCTGTCTTGATTCAAAGCCTCGGACTCTCTCCTATCCATGACAAATACCTGACTCTTTCAATCACATTTTATTTTCCTCAGGCTCCGTTTCCTACCCTTTATCATCAACGCACTGCCATTTACATCACTGCACGAAAATACCTGAAACAATCAAGAAAGATACCATCTTTGTGTTGTAATGATGAAGAGAGAATCATATGAGGATTTCCTGGATGACCAAGTTCTCAGCACCATGACAATTGCCTATCTGATTACCTAGGAGAGGTTAGGTGGTAACGATAATGATGATGAATCCCCACCCACTTCATTATTATTTTTATATTACAATTGAAGCACAATATATTAGAATTGGAAGGGACCTTGGAGATCACAAGATACGCTTTTACAGAGACGTAAAAAGTGAACCAGAAAGTTTAAGGCCTTTGCCCAGAAACTTAGGGCTAATCAATAAAGGTGCTAAGGCCAAAACCGAAGTTTCCAGAATTCCAAGTGTAATATTCTTGCCACTGGACTAGAAGCTCATTTAACACACATACGTAAATAGTAAATAGAATTGGACTTCAGTGGTAAAGCTCGGAAGAATTTTCTTCACTCACTTATCCCATTCCTACTTATCGAGTGCCCACTATGTACCAGCACTCTACCAGGAAAAGGAGGTAAGGGTGTGAGCATAGACGCCAACGCTATCTACAAGTCTTAGTTATTAAGCAAATATCCATGCAAATTGATTGTAGCGTATCTCATTTATTTTGAGATGCAACTATTTATTTAAATATCTCAGCGTATCCAGTATCAAGACTCTTAATACCATTCTTACCATGGAGTTGGCCTGGGAGTCCAATTCTTCCAGAGAGCATTAGCATTTGTTTCTTTTACCTGGGGCTACTCCCAACTTGGGACACACACCCCCACCACCACAACTACCACTGTCTTTACACTACATTCTCTGCTCCAAGGTTTCCTGGACCACACTTGTAGTCAGACCTCACACCACAAACCTGTATGATGTTCGCCTTCTGGTTCAAACTGCCAGGAGAGATTTTTCTACCTGCTTCCACAAGGGGCTAAGGTTGAATTTTTTTTTTTAAATGTTCCCATACGTCCATACTAGAGTGGTGCATTTTACAATCAATGGCATCTTAAGTTCTACCTATTACAGTGGCTACAAATTACAGTAAGAGTTGCGAAAGAATAATGCAGGGTGGCCCAAGGAGACATATAGGCTGACCTGATTTAAAATTTTTTTTAATGTTTATTTATTTTTGAAGGAGACAGAGACAGAGCATGAGTGGGAGAGGGGCAGAGAGAGAGGGAGACACAGAATCTGAAGCAGGCCCTAGGCTCTGAGCTGTCAGCACAAAGCCCAATGCGGAGCTCGAATTCACGAGTGGTGAGATTATGACCTGAGCCAAAGTCGGATGCTTAATCGACTGAACCACCCAGGGGCCCCTAGGCGGAACTGATCTAGATGGAAGGCCTCTGTAAATAAGTGATCAGGAAACTGTATTCGTTTGTGAGAGCTGCCATAACAAAAAATCAAAGACCGGGTGGCTTAAACCCCAGAAATGTATTCCCTCACACAGTTCTGATGGCTGGAAGTCCCAGATCAAGTGGTCAGCAAGGTTAGTTCCTCCTGAGCCCTTTCTCCTTGGGTGTAGATGGCCATCTTCTCTGTGTCTTCACGTGCTCTCCCCTCTGTGTACCTGTCCTAATCTTCTCTTCTTAGGAGAAGTGCTATCAGATTAGGACCCACCCACATGACCTCATTTGACCTTAATTAGCTCTTTAAAGACCCTATCTCCAACTACAGCCCCTAACATAAACTGAGGCCTGGTGCTGGGACCAATGACCGAGGAGCTGAACATTCCATCCTGGAGGAACAGTCTGTGCAAAGCCCATTGAGAGAAAGAGGTCAGGGTTAATTTTAAATCCCTTCAGTGTGAAATCTCCAAAGGAAAAGGACGTCATTTCAGTGAATCAGTTTCTCTTGAAATCTTTAATAGAAATAAGATGGATTCCTACCTAGAAATTACTCTTAAAAATCAGACTTTTGAAAGTAAATAGGGTTACGCTCTTTGATTATAATGATCACCCACGATTTCTTCAATCTGAACTTGACTCTGTTCTTTGTTGCCATGCTAAACGTGCCGTGCATTGACATGCAGATCTGTAACACGATAAATTACCACCATTACATACATACATGGGGAGGTATTAAAACCATTTCTTCTCACTGCTTTTTTAGAAGAGGCTCATTTCCAGGGGCCAAGTGTTCCGGACAGGGCAAATAGCTTGAGGCACTGGACAAAAAAGTGTGATTTGTAACAGGCTCATAGAAGGATGCACTCCATCTGGTGTATGCATGATGCCATTCCTCTTGGCCCATCCTCTCGAAATCAGTGTAGAAGCTCATGCCCATCCCAGCATCCCTTCAAAGGTGTTTCTTGGGACTTCAAAAAAGTGATAATGACTGTTGGCCATCTGTATGCTCAACGTTACTAGTCATAGGGGAAATGCAAATTAAAATCACTATGAGATACTGCTTTACACCTGTCAGAATGGCTAAAATCAAAAACACAAAAAATAAGTGTTGGTGAGGATGTGGGAAAAAAGGAACCCTCGCACACCGTTGACGGACATGCAAATTGGTGCCTCCCTGGTGAGAAACAGTATGGCAGTTCCTCAAAAAATTAAAAATAGAGTTACCATATAGTCCAGTAATTCCACCACTAAGTATTTACCCAAAGAAAACAAAATCACTCATTTGAAAAGATATAATTACCCCTATGTTTACTGCAGCATTGTTTACAATAGCCAAGAAATGGAAGCAACCCAAATATTCACCTGTACGTGAATGGATAAAGTTGTGAGATATATCTATATCTATATCTATATCTATATCTATATCTATATCTATATCTATCTATCTATAAAATGAAATATTAGCCACAAAAAAGGATGAGATTTTACCATTTGCAACAACATGCATGGATCTAGAGAGTATTATGCTAAGTCAGTCAGAGAAAGACAAATACCATATGATTTCACTCATATGTACAGTTTAAGAAACAAACAGGGGCACCTGGGTGGCTCAGTTGAGCATCTAACTTTGGCTCAGGTCACAATCTCATGGTTCATGAGTTTGAACACCAGATCGGGCTCACTGCTGTCAGCCTGTCAGTGCAGAGCCCGCTTCCGATCCTCTGTTCCCCTCTCTCTGCCCCTCCGCAGCTTGCATTCTCCCCCCAAAAGAGTACATATTTTTAAAAAAGAAACAAAGAAAAAAATGGGGTAAACAAAAAACAGAGTCTTAAATATAGAAAATAAAATGATTGTTGCCAGAGAGGAGGTGGGTGGGGGGATGGGTGAAATAGACAAAAAGGCTTAAGAGAAGGGGTGCCTGGGTGGCTCAGTCGTTCAGGCATCAGACTTCAGCTCAGGTCGTGATCTCATAGTTCGTGAGTTCGAGCCCCGAGTCGGGCTCTGTGCTCACAGCTTGGAGCCTGTTTCGGATTCTGTGTCTCTCTCCCTCTCTCTCTGCCCCTCGAGCTCTGTCTCTCTCATCCTTACTTATCCAGTACTTATGCTGAGAAATATATAGACTTGTTGAATCGTTATATTGTACACCTAAAGCTAATTTAACACCATATATTAATTATATGGTAATTAAAAAGTGAAAGCGGGAAGGCACAATTCCTTCCCCGCCCCCCTCTCCATATATGGCTCCATAGCAAACAGGACCCAAGAATTTTTCCGCTTTTCCTGGGCCATCTCAGAACTCAAAGATTTGAAATCCCAAGTTGTTACGAGATTAGACAATAAGGACATCCTTGTATTTTCAGAGTTCTGCTACAAGAGCTTCTTGACAGAAGCCAACGATGCCCTGCATTGTAGAAGTGTCCGGTTACACTACAGCCCATCCAGATGAAATGCTCGATCCTTTTTCAAGCAAGCGCTCTGATCCTGAGTGACCAAAACACACGTGTGAATTCCGAGGAGCGTGTTCAGCTTTTGCCCTGCTCTGTACTTGGGTGGTGCGGTAAGCAGACCTAAATGTCCCTTTGTGTCCTAGGCTAGAATGTGGGGCTCGGGAAGCTCCTTGACAGGTCGTTCCTTCGGAGCAAGGGCACACTGCTCCAAGGGGTTGGAGAACGTGCTGCGAGCTGCTTCCTTGGTCGCTAGTGCTCTGCCACCCTTGAGTCGAAACAGCAGAGGTGGGGCCCCAGCCACAAGAGGTGGGACAGTTGCTCTTTCTGCAGTCTAACCTTAAATTGGGTGGAAGAGGTGGGAACCTCTCACCAGCCGGCTTCTAATTTTATTTCCTTTAAGACCCCACGTTGGTCATTATGAACATCCCAGAAAAAGAAATCTCCCTACCTTCTCCCTGTTTTGTGCTACTGTGATTACTTCATGCAGGGAAGACGCTTTGGCTTTGATGAAGAGCAGTGATGGCAGGTGAACTGATCATTCATTCGTTCAAACAGTAATTAACAGGCACCCACTACGTGCTCCGTGCTGCTCTGCGTGTGAGACACACTCTGTTCCCAGGTCTCTTCCACTGAGACTGTTGTGTGGCATATCTTCATTTTCTTCTTTTCTTTTTCTCTTACTTTAAGGCTTATATAATTGTTTGGTTAGATCAAATAATTGTATTTGGTTTGGAAAAAGAAAGAGAGAGAGAGAGAGAGAGAGAGAGAGAGAGAGGAAGCCTCAGAATGGGTAAGTCCCGACTTGAGTCGTTAATTTCAGGTCGTGTAGAACAAAGCTGCTGTACTACTTCAAAGATAGAAATAAGGCAAATATTCAGCTATTGTAGATCTGAAGCACTTTCAGAGAAAAGAGTGAACTGACAGCAATAAAATTCCCAAAGAATTGATTAAACCAAAATTTCTTGCACCTGGGAAAAACTGGAGGCTTATGCGATGAAATGCACCTTTTATTTCAAAGCTAAACTTTGAAGTTTGAAAATAAAAGCGAAAGACTTGTGGCCCGGGACACAAGGGCTGTTCCAACCTAATGTGTTAGTTGGAATTTCAAAGGGAAATGATTAGAGGTGAGCACTCCCTTGTGTGCACGAGCTCTGGGAATCCAGCACTGAGGACCAGGCAGGACCTGCCGCTAATATCACCACCAGATAATTGATTGGCTTCGATGGGGAAAAGTTTAAGGCACAGAACCCTTGAAGGGAAAATCATCAGATCCTGCCTGCCTGTGATCCTGAGTCAAAGGCCGGGAAAGGGACTATTTCCTCTCTCCTCTGCCCTCCTCCTGGAAATGGCCACATAGAGGCTGGGATTGGGGCTCACAAGGTGGATCCATGGGAGATGTAGAGCAGTGGAGCTGTTTTACCTGGGAGCTTTAAAGTTTTTTAAGTTTGCTTATTTTTGAGAAAGAGAGCAGGGAAGGGGCAGAGAGAGAGGGAGAGACAGAGAGAATCCCAAGCGGGCTCCATGCCACCAGGGCAGAACCCCCTGTGGGGCTCGAGCCCACAACCAAACCACCAGATCATGACCTGAGCCAAAGTCGGATGCTTCACTGACTGAGCCACCCAGGGACCCCTACCTGGGAGCTTTAAAAACTTTTGATACTCAAACCATGCTGGAGAGGGGTCTGAGGATGACCCATTAAATCAGGCTGTAGGGTAGGTGGTTGAGAACCAGGTATTAGCACGTTTTGACGCCCCCCTGTGTCTCCAATGCATAGCAAGGGAAAGACAATTGCTTGCCATTTGGGGCAGGACACCTGCTCTGCCATGACAGACCTTGCCTTCCTCTTCTCACCGTAATACCATGACCCTGGGAAGAATTGTTTGCCCCGTATCTCCATCTGGACTGCCCAAATTCCTCCACCTCCTTGTAATGACGCTGCTGGACCAGGAAGGAAAGGACTCAGGTCCCCTCCTTAGTGTAGACGTATGTGCAAGCTTCTACCTTCTTTAAACCAACAAGCAAGCCAACTCACCTCCATAGACTTGGAGCTCACCCCTAGCAACACCTCTCTCCTTCTTTGCACCCAGATGGCTTCAGAAAAAGAACCCATTGTATGCACTTACTGTCCATACCCTCTTAATTTCCACCCTGTCAGTATTTAAAACATGCTGACATTTTGCTTATCATAGACTTTTTTTTTTGAATTAACTTTGATATTTTAAAAACACTGCCTTAAAATATTATTAATCATGATTATTTTGTTTTTTGGCACCCCTTAGATTTTGCTCCCAAGGTGAATGTTCACCTCACGTGTCTTACCAGAGTCCCGGCCCTGTTCTATATACTCCTCAACCTATTATGATCTGCTTCTGTTCCCCAAAATGCAATAGAAACTAACCTTGAAAGGTTCATAGAAAATCCTTGATGTGTTATTTTTTCAAAATACATTTTTTGGGGGGTTCCTGGGGCTCAGTCTGTTGAGCGACTGACTTCAGCTCAGGTCATGATCTCGTGGTTCGTGAGTTTAAGCCCTACACCAGGCTTGCCGCTGTTAGCCTGTCAGTGGAGAGCCCACTTCGGATCCTCTGTCCCTCTTTCTCTGTCCCTCCATCGCTTGGGCTCTCCCAAAAATAAATACATATTTAAAAAATAATAAAATACTTTTTTAGTTGACATTGTTTTGAGCATTTCAAACACTTCACACAACAAATAAAATGTACACAAATATAATGATTACAAAAAAACATTACTATACTTGTACCTCTAAACCTATACCTAAAACGTCAACCTCTTGTTTTGCTTCCCAATTTCTTTATTATTTTAATGTCACTTCCATACTTCCTAAAATTACAGTGGTGCTTAATTACAAACCTTCCCAAAGGAATAGTATTCTTACCAGATCAGAAAGAAAATGAGTATCAATTCAGATAGCCAAGGTTACAGGATCTGGTTGATCAATCGATTCCTGGTTATGGCACAAACCCAGGTTATTTCTCCCAATGCTTTTCAAACCCAAGGCCAGGACAGCAGGCTGAAACTTTCTTTTTAAGATAATCTTTTCCTTCTATATCAATTAAGAAAAAATGTAGGTCCAAGCTTTTCCCATGGATTATTGTTTTTAGTAACCTGGAGTTTCCCTCATTAAATGTTGAAATCTTGGGGTGCGTGGGTGGCTCATTCAGTTGAGTGTCCAACTCTTGATTTTGGCTCAGGTCATGACCTCAGGGTCATGGGATCAAATGGTGTTGGACTCCATGCTGAGTGTGGAGCCTGCTTTGAGATTCTCTCTTCCCCTCTGCCCCTCTCCCTTGCTTGCACACATGCTCTCTCTCTGTCTGGAGAGGAAAGGAAAGGAAAGGAAAGGAAAGGAAATGTTGAAGTCCTTCTTGACCAGCATGACATAACCCATTGTCCCGTCATGGTGATTACTGGGTCATTGTGATAACTTGGTCTATTGGCATTATTTAAAATGTATGGATGCCAGACCAGTGTCTCATTATAAGTCATGGTTTCATCTCCCAGGAGCGGGAGAACAAGGTTATGCAGTGAGGGCTCCTTGCAAGGCATTTGGCCTATTCATCATCTTGGAACACAATTTTGAGCCTCCTTTCTGTCGAGTTATTGTGTGTGAACATTGGTGTCATTAAGTCTCTACTCTTGGTTCTGTATATTTTCTGAGGGTGATTTGGCTTAGTTTCCTGTGTTTTCCCTCCTGTACTCACTCAGATAGACATCAGTTTCATGTCTCTGTTTTAAAATCAAACCATTAATAGAAGAAATAAAATACCAATTTGTGTTAACCTCCTCATTAAAATTAATAAAAAATTAAGCAAGTCCCTTTATAGCCAACTTCTCTGCTCATCCTAATTACCTTTGGTGTACTTTATATGAACTTTTACTCTTAATAACATTATGAAATTATGGCCTTTCACAAACTCAACATATTTCAATTAACCACGATTATTATACCCATTCTGATGCTCAAATTCCAATTTGGCTGGTGGGAAACTTCTTAAGCTACGTCTTTTGTTCTTTCAGCATTGTTCCTGGCATCTTTGAAAGCATCTCTGCTTTTTGGCAACCGTAGGGTATTCCAGGACGATTCTAGTCTGTGCATATCTGCTCAGGCGCGTGAACGTGGGCCCATGCCAGACATGTTAGTTCCATACCGCGAAGAATCAGAGATCCAAATCTGGGTGATGAGGGCTTCATGTGAGAATAGGCAGCGAAGAGAATGATGCTGCTGTTCACATACTTCTAGCGGGAAAACGATTGCTTTTTAACATCATGTGTTCACATTGATTTTTTTTTCGACTATTATTAACATAATTAAGTGTCTGTACTTTACTCACCTTATAGCATGAGGTTTTATTGACCTCTAAGACTTTCTAATATATTATGCAATACGTGACCTCAGCTTGAACCTTCCTTCTTTTATAGTTCTACCCATGATATTGGCTTTTGTGTTTGTCTTCACATCACACTGACATTCAAGGACTCTGAGAAATTGGTCTTTGTTCCACCACCTCATTGGAGCTATTGTGGTCACCGATTTTCAGTCTCATCCCCAGTGAATTCTCTCAGCCCCTGGGCAATGTACCTAAGTGTTTCTTGCCCCTGAGGAGTAATTGTTCCGGATGGCCGCATATTGATTTTCCTCAATTCTAAGAAAGGCTTGGCTTCACTGTATCTGAAGAGTCTTCTCTGGTTGGGATTCAGCCTTGGAGAACACCACTTTCCCCTTCGTCCATACGTCCTCTACCACCAGCTCTGTATCTGCCCCCATAGTTTTTAGTCATTGACTTCCAACATATTCGACCGTAGGAATCTGAAGGAAGAAAGATGTGATCTCTTGAGAGTCTCAGTGACAACATGAAAAGGAGAGCAGCGTCTTTGCCCTGTCTTAGCTCAGTTAATATATTTCCTTCTAGAAATCCTTGTTTTCTTACATTTTTAATGAGTGCCTTCCTTGACTGGTAACTAACTTACTGACCCCTTTGTGTAAGGGATCTGGAATGCCACCAGGGTTTGCTCTGGCTGCTACGGGTTTAGCTTCCATTCACCAGTTGGGTGGGGGATGGGAGCCACCATTATCTTTGGAGTTGTGCCAAAGATACCCTGTTACCTTTACACTTAGGGAGAGGGCTCTGGACGAGGAAAAGGGACAACAATTGCTTAAAGAGATAAGAGATGGAATGTAAGAGAAAACAAAGATACGCCTATACATCTGATCTCCTATTCAAAATAACCTTAGCAGGATGGAGTTTAAATCTCACAGCAGCCTGAGTTTCATTTTATGCCTTTGAGCTGGGGCAGGGCACTTGAGAAATGTTAGTTTGCTGGAGCCTTCCCATTAAACAAGACAAACTGGGTCCAGAAATGATGGAGTAGGTATAATTTTTTTAAATTGTAATTCTAATGCATATATATATATATATATATATATATATATATATATATATATTTAATGGTAACTTGGAAATGTACATGAACATCAAACCTGCTATGAGAGAGCCAGGCTCTGTGCCAGGCGCTGGGCATTCCATACCTCTTCCAATACTCATAGCAACGTGCTGGGACAGGTTCTAATTTTATTCCCATTTGAAAGATAGGTAAATTGACGTTTAGGAAGGTTAAGCAAATTATTCATGGTCGTAAACTAGTAGGTGGTAAATTCAAATTCAGGTGACTCAAATTCAGGTAGTCTGACTCTGACTCCAGGACCCATCGTCCTAAATATGCTGCGTATGTGTGTGTGTACGTGTATGTGTGTACAACAAAAATTGGACCACACTACACATCCCATCTGGAGTTCTCCTTGTTTTTTTCACTTATTACTTTATCAAGAGCATTTCTCATTTCTTATAATGTTTTATAAAAAATAGTTTTAAAAAAGGGTGACTACCGGGGCACCTGGGTGGCTCAGTCGGTTAAGCATCCAAACGCTGGATTCGGCTCAGGTTGTGATCTCACGGTCCATGTGAGATCTAGCCCTGAGTCAGACTCTGAGCTGATGGTAGGAAGCCTGCTTGGGATTCTCTCTTTCCTGTCTCTCTCTGCTCCTCTCCCCCGCTCACTTGAGCGTGCGCTCTCTCTCTCTCTCTCTCTCTCTCTCTCTCTCTCTCTCTCAAAAGAAATAAATAAACAAACAAATAAACATTGAAAAAAATGAGTGATTACTTGGGGTGCCCGGCTCCTTCAGTGGATAAAACATGTGACTTTTGATCTCAGGGATGTGAGTTCAAACCCCACATTGTGTGTGAAGACTACTTCAAAAAACAACAAACAAAAAAACGGGTGAATACTGTCTTTCAGTGAAAACGTAATGTCATTTTGCCAGTCCCTGATTAATGAGCATATACATCCTTCCCAATTTTTCAGTGTTATAAACAGTTATTCATTACACATTAAGCAACAAACGATAAAGCATCGTACTTGAATTTTTGCTTGTGTCTCTGATGATTTTCTTCAGACAGATTCAGTAGAAGAGAATTATTGAGCCAATGGAAGTGAACAGTTTGAGTGCCCTGATAGGCAGGACCGAACCACTTTCCACAGAGTGGCACGAATTCACACCTCTGCCAGCACTTTGCTAGTGAGCCTTTCCATCAAACTTCCACGAGCACAATTTTTTCTTTTCTTTTTTTTAAAAATTTTTCACATTTATTCATTTTTGAGAGACAGAGACAGATCATGAGAGGGCGAGACGCAGAGAGAGAAGGAGACACTGAATCCGAAGCAGCCTCCAGGCTCTGAGCGTCAGCACAGAGCCTGATGTGGGGCTCGAACTCATGAACCATGAGGTCATGACCTGAGCCAGTGGGAAGCTTAAGCAGCCAAGTTACCCAGGCACCCCGAAAATTTTCTTTAGAAAATGTTTTGTCACGTTGGAGGGTGAATAAAATGTATCTCGTATTTGTTTTCGTTAGCAGTTGTTTGATTAGTTGCGAGTGTGAATATTTTTGCATGGTCATTGAATTTTGTGTTTCTTTACATGTTCTGTGTGGATCCTCTGACATTTCTTTTGGAGTAATAGAGTTTTACTTATCGATTTGTAAAGGCACTTTATGTTTGACATTACCCTCCTGCCCCATTGCTAAATCACCTTTCCCAGTTTGTGAGTTCATTGTTGCGAGTGATGTTTCTTGGCATAGGGTAGTCCTAATTGTGTAATGATAAAGTCTATCCAGCTTTTCCTTTGTAACTATTTCTGTTGCTCTTGTGTGTAGAATGTCTTTCCCTCTCCAGAGATCTAATAATCATTCACTTATATTTTTGTCTACGTGCTGTTCTTTCATCTATTTGTTTTTATTGTTGTTTTTGTGTTGGCCTGTTCCACGGCGAGGCTATAATTTGAGTCTATCAATTTTCTCAAACATTTGATGAACAACCCGTTCCTTTCAGATTTTTGTTGTGCTTACTTTACTAAGCTTTACTAGATTCTATTTCAGGGATGATTGCTCAATTCTATCAATCTGTCTGGCAGTTCTTGAGTTTCTACCATACTGTTTTGTTGGATGTTGCTTGCAATATATTTTAATACCTCGTAGGACGTGCTTCCTTAATATAATTGCCTGATTTTCAATATTTACATCATTTTTTAACTTGTTTTTAATCTGTATAAACTGTAGAATCACTACATCATATAAGCAACATAATATTGGCTTATCTTTTGGTTTTCATCATATTGAAATACGTAACATGTCATTGCAAAATTATAATAGTATTTATTGTTCTTTGGTTGGGCTATCTTTCCAATTTTTTTTTTAATGTTTATTTATTTTTGAGAGAGAGACAGAGTGCAAGTGGGTGAGAGGCAGAGAGAAAGGGAGAGACAGAATCTGAACAGGTTCCAGGCTCTGAGCTGTCAGCACAGAGCCTGACGCAGGGCTCAAACTCGGGAACGATGAGATCATAACCTGAATAGAAGTCAGATGCTTAACTGACTGAGCCACCAGGTGCCCCTATCTTTGTTAGTTTTATATCAGTGTAATGTTAACTTCACACAGTGAATCTTTATATTTTCAGCTTTTGTTTTTATATCTGGAAAAATCATATGACGTGGAATTATCTGTCCTTGTGAAAGTCTGAAAGTTATCACTGGTGAAATTTTAAAGCAATGGGATATCTTTATAGGTAATCATTTTAGGATCAGGTCAAGTGTTCCATGAAAATATCTATTTACTTCAGTTTTCCAAATTTACTAACACATTGTTTTTGAATAATACTTTTTGATTTGCTAAAAATTTCCTGTTCTTATTTTTACATTTCTGTTTTACTTTAATTTTTTTTTTCTCCCTCTACTCATATATTCTTGAGTTGCGTTAAAAAAACAGTTCTTGGATTTGTGCATCAACTTTACTGTTTCTATTTTTAATAATTTGTTCATTTTTTTCTATGCTTATCTTTAGAAAATCTTTTATTCTGTTTCCCTTGTTTTAAATACATTTTAATTATATATAGTACAAATCCTTTGAAATGTATCTGTTTTGTCTACTTGTTTTTCCAAAGACCAGTCATTCTATAAAAGGCTTGCATAAAATAATTGTTTCTGTCCATTTCTTCTTGTACATCTTTGCTTCATGTAGTTGATGCATAAAATATATATCCCTTTTATATCTTGAAGGCTGCACATTTTCATGCATACTTTGACTCATTTAATATTTTTGGCCCTGTTTCTAGTCTTGTTTGAACTTGATATTAATATCTTCATTTTTTTCTTTGTTTATGTTTTTCTAGTAAGTCTTTATTCATTTTTTATTTTTAATCTATTTGTATCATTTTGTATTTTTGTTCTGGATACATTTCTCATGAGTAGGTCACAGTTGGATTTTCTTTCCCCAATCCTGATGTTTTAACATTTTAATGTAGGAGGATGAATCATTTACATTTATTGTTGTAACTGTCCCATTTTCTCATCCTGGATGATTATTTGGGATATCTGGGGGTTTGCTCAGGCAGAGTTCAGGGGAACTAAGCCTGACCACTGACAGGAGAAACAGCTACAGGCATGAAAACAAGGGAAAGCTCAAACTTGGTCATAGCCAAGGCCATGTTGCAAAGAGAGGAACATTCTAAATCGCGAGTCTGTGGAATTGGTCAGAAATCTAGAACAGCATCCAAATCAAAGAGTTTTCAAAAAGCAAACACAGTTGAGGAGTAGGTTCAGAAAACAGAGCCAGGAGAGCTTTCTGGGGAAGCTTGGGGAGACCCAAGTATTTTCAATCTTTTTCTGTAAATGATAATGAAAAAAAAGTAATGATGGCCAAAACGATTTACAACAACTTGTTTATTGACATAGGATTAAGTTCTTTCAATAAAGATTCTCTTTAATCCCCACAACTCCCCTTGCTATTCTACTTTTACATACAGGAAAACAGGCTCTGCATTTTCCAGACCAAAGTGAGTCAGTGCCAGAACCACTTTCTGAAAACAAATTTCCCTAACTCAAAAGCACACGATTTTGACCATTATGTTATACCGTTTTCTTCCCAATATTATAATTGTTCTCATTTTTCATCTTCCTAATTTTTATGAGCATATATTATCTTGAATTATTTGAATTAGGTTTTTCAAAATCACACTTGAATGCATACCTTCTCTAATTATCAAATTCATGAGCATAATTCATAACTTTTGATTCCTTCTCCTGTAAGACAAGGAATGGGGCATGCTTCTACTTCCCCACATACTCTTTTTCCCATCTTTTCCAATGTCATTTGGAATTATGGACCTATTTATTATTGGTCTTATTTTTAGTTATTCTATTTCAAGAAACAACAACAAAAACTTTCCATTTGTACGGCTATTTTATTTATAGCATTTTTTTTTTTTTTTTTTTTACTTAATTCTGTATGTTTAGCTGGGACTGTCACAATGGTTTTGAAGCCACCTCTTTTATTCTTGAGTTTTTGTCTTTAATTAATATGTTTTTCCATTTGAACGTATCTTTAGGTAAATTTTTCAAGAAAAGCACAGGGGTGGTATCTTTTTTGAGCCCTTGATTAGAATATCTAAGAATGTCTTTTTTGTTTTCTTTGCAAATTAGCAGCATTTCAGCTTGAGTCGAGACCATTTTCTTTCAGTACCATTTAGACTTTGTTCCATTATCATCTGGCATCCAATCTTGGGATGCACAGTTGATTTAGACTGTTTTTGTTTGATGATAAGTAACTTTAATGCTTTGTCTGGATGTTTGCAGAATTAAAAAAAATCCTTTATAGTCAAACAAATTTGCTATATTATGTCTAACTGTGAATATCTCTTCATTAATTTTGCCTAGAGACGGTGTACTAGTTTAAATTGTACATTCCATTTTTTTTTTTTTTCCAGCTTGAAAAGTTTTCTTCCATTCTTTGTCTCCAATGTTGTAGCAACATCGTTTGTTCTGGTTATATCTTTCTGTGGGGGAAGGGGGTCCTTCTTATCCATGTCGTAAGTCTTTATTTGTGATCTACCAAATCATCCATCTTTTCTCTCATCATTTTTATCTCTGTTTCTCTTCTCTATGTTGATAGGAAACTTATTCGGCTTGTTTCCTACATCAGTTACCGGGTTTTCCGAAATTTTTATTGTGATCTTTACTGCCTCGAGATCAGATGTCAATGCCACAATTTTACTTTTAGCTTACCAGAGTCCTATTCTTATCTTCCAGTTTCCTCTTTGAATTCAGTTGGAATCCCAAGCATCATCTTTGTCATCTAATGCTTCATTTATTTCAGAAAGTGCATCCGGTTAGTATTTTTTAAGAACACAAAACAGCGGGATTAATTTTTTTCTTGTCTTATCTAGTCAACTTTTTTGTTTGTTTGTTTTAAATAAGTAGGCTTTTTCTTTGTCTTATTGGTCTGGGGAGTCTGTTTTATGTTACAGAAGATTTTTCATGGATGCCATGTATCTTTATCCCACCTTCCAACACATGCACACTCATTGCTTCTTAAAAGAAGGGATACCGGGGCGCCTGGGTGGCGCAGTCGGTTAAGCGTCCGACTTCAGCCAGGTCACGATCTCGCGGTCCGTGAGTTCGAGCCCCGCGTCGGGCTCTGGGCTGATGGCTCGGAGCCTGGAGCCTGTTTCCGATTCTGTGTCTCCCTCTCTCGCTGCCCCTCCCCCGTTCATGCTCTGTCTCTCTCTGTCCCAAAAATAAAAAAAAAATAAAAAAAATATAAAAAAAGAAGGGATACCTATAGAAGCTGGTTGTACTTTGGATCTGCTAGAATCTTCCTCTTAAAAATTAAATTGGAGAGCAAGTTATGGTGCATACTCTCTGCCCTAGTTTCCAGTGCCTAGCTAGCAATGAGATCATGGCAGAAATTTCTCCCGCTTCCCTGACTATTCCTTTGTAAATGGGAAATGAATTAATTATTAAATAACTTAAAACATTTCATAGTCTTTTTGTGGCCCCAAACGGTGCATGGGGGGCTTTGATTCCAAGAAAGGCAATGCTCTCAATGTATGTGGCAGATTGTGTTTTCCAAGGATGGCCACAGCAATGTTTATCCCATCTCATAGGTTCTTCTAACAACGTGGCTCTGACCCACTTTCATTGAGAGATGACTTCTGTGATCTCTTCCCCTGAGTCTAGGTGGAGCTTTGTGGCTGCCTCCATCCACAGAATGTGGCGGAAATGATGCTGCATGACTGAAGGCTAGGTCATAAAAGTCCCATGGTCTGGCATCCCCAAGGCTGCCATTCTGGAGAGATCATGAAGAGAGAACACAAGCAGAGATGCCAGGAGCTGCAGGAAGGCACAGATGTTCCAGCCCCCAGCCGTGTGAACCTTTCTAGCCCAGGACACAGGCATGCGAATGAGTGAGACCGCCAGTGATTCCAGCCCTCAGTCCCGCAGCTGCCCCGGCTGATGACAGAGTCCAGTTCTCCCCACCGAGCCCTGCCCAGATTGCAGATTCTGGAGGAAAATGAATCCATGAACCTTGTTGCTTAAGCCATTAAGTTTTGGGGTGGCTTGTTACATGCCATTAGATAATCGAACATGTTTTTCCCATCCCCACCCCCACCTGCATTACTATATTACCCACTCCCTATATTACTATACACTTTATATCCCAGGACATACACTGCAACCACCCACCGTTTTCACTGAGGCCCATTGTGCTCTTCGGGGATTTACAACTGCATAGATTTAGCAAGATGAGAGAGCACTGAGCTGAGTGTCCTCGGGCAGCCAAAAGGTGACCATCAGGCTTTCCGACTAGGCAATCAGCCCAGGTCCCCGATGCAGAGCCCTCTTGTCCTTCTTCCCCGTGGAGGAAGGAGACACTCTTCCTTGGTCATCCCATTCGAAACTGGACGATCCATATTTGGGATCCTGGGGTTGCAGCCAGATTAAGTCCTGGCAGCCCTTTTGGGTGTTCATGGGTATTTTAAAGGGAGCTGGGAAAGGGAAGTTCACGCGGCCTTCAGGACCCTGAAGTCCCAGCTTGAGTTCTGAGATTCAGAGGTGTTGCCACATCAATAATCAGACACAAAATGGAACCACAAGAGGACCCCTCTCCCGATGCCCTGGCCTTGTCAGTCACCCATGCTCTGTGGGACTCCGTGGTGCGATGGTTCCAGGAGAAGGAAAATCGCCAGTGCCTGTTTTTCATCTTAGTCTGTCCTTCTAAAGCCCCCAGTACAAAGAAGCGGGGAATACACAGAAACGCTGACGTGCTGCCGGAAGTCGCCTAACTCCAAGCTACTTTTGACAGCATCCTGGACCGGTTCTCTCCTTCCCAAATCATAACATGCATATCAATTGCTTGGGGATCTTGTGAAAATTTAAATCCTGGTTCCGAACACACGGGCTGCGGTCTGAGCGTCTGTGTTTCTAGCAAGCTCCCAGGTGACACCAGTGCTGCCGGTCCTCGGACAACACTTCGAGTGCGGAGGCTCTGGGCACTTCCTGTTGTTTTCACTTCCTGAAGGCAGCCCAGAAAGACTCTCACTTCCCGCCTCCCTAGGTGTGGTTTTACAGCTATTGTCACTATTATGTCCCCTATCTCTTTGTCTCCCAGTGCTTATGGGCTCCTCCTGCCATTTTGTCCTGTTCTGCAGCTGTTGGGCAGCTCAGGCGGGGAAGGGTCCCTTCTTGTGTCCTCGCTGATTTGTTCCCCGTTCAGTAGTACTGGCCCTTCTGGGCCCGCCTCATCCAGGGGCAGAAATGTAGAGATGGAGACACTGATCGGAGGCTTGTCAGGGAGAAGGGCAGCGAGTGCCCTCCACAACGGGACAAACACTAAGGCAGAGGATGACATAGGTGATAAGGGCATGTAGGTGTGGGGAGGCAGTGGGAAGCTGGGAGGACAAGAATGAGAGGGTATTCTTTGAAGGCTTCCTGGAGGAGGTGATCTTTTAGCTGACTCTTAAGGTACTGGTGGTTGCAAGCCAGCCGAAGAAAGGGGAGGGAAGGGCATCCTGGGCAGAGGGAATAGCAGGTGGATATGTTTGGAGGAGGAGAAAGCATGGTGAGCTCCAGGGACTGCAATTAATTATGGCCAGAGCCTGGCGTGTACATGAAGGGCTGGGGGAGGGGTAAGGTAGTGGAGTAGCTTGCTCTGGCTGTCCTAAAGAAAGACAGACCGGGTGGCTTAACCAGAGATTGTTTTTTTTTTTTTTTCACAATTCTGGCTGCTAGAAGTCTGACATCAAGGTGTCAGCAGGCTTGGTGTCTTCTGAGGCTTCTCCCCTTGACTTGCAGACCGTCTCTGCTCCCTGGGTCCTCACATGGTTGCCTTTCTTGAGCTGTGTCCTAATCCTCTTTCTAAAAGGATGCTGGTGGGGCGCCTGGGTGGCGCAGTCGGTTAAGCGTCCGACTTCAGCCGGGTCACGATCTTGCGGTCCGTGAGTTCGAGCCCCGCGTCGGGCTCTGGGCTGATGGCTCAGAGCCTGGAGCCTGTTTCCGGTTCTGTGTCTCCCTCTCTCTCTGCCCCTCCCCCGTTCATGCTCTGTCTCTCTCTGTCCCAAAAATAAATAAACGTTGAAAAAAAAATTAAAAAAAAAAAATTAAAAAAAAATAAATAAAAGGATGCTGGTCTTGGATGAGGGCCCACCGTAAAGATCTCATTTTACCTCACTCACCTCTTTAAAGGCCCCTCCTCCAAATACCATCATATTTTGAGGTGCTGGGGATTAGGACTTCAACCTATGAATTTTGGGGTGATCTAACTCAGCCCAGAACAAGCAGTCAGAGGTAGGATGACCTTCTTGGTCAGTCGTTTTGCACTCCTCAACCCTTTTTTTTTTTTTTTAATTTTTTTTTTCAACGTTTATTTATTTTTGGGACAGAGAGAGACAGAGCATGAACAGGGGAGGGGCAGAGAGAGAGAGGGAGACACAGAATCGGAAACAGGCTCCAGGCTCCGAGCCATCGGCCCAGAGCCCGACGCGGGGCTCGAACTCACGGACCGCGAGATCGTGACCTGGCTGAAGTCGGACGCTTAACCGACTGCGCCACCCAGGCGCCCCACCTCAACCCTTTTTATTTGCTGTCTCATAGGGGAGGAGCTGGACAGGGTTTGGAAGAAGGAAGTTGGGTATGGGGGAGGACCCTAATCCGAGCTGGGTGTTCCTTTCTTTGATCTGCATACACTTTCTCTATTACTAATACTCTTGTTTTAGGTTTTAGTGGCACCCTACACCCGTGGCTTTTCTTTCCTGGTCTTTTCGTTTTATTTTTTTAATGTTTTATTTATTTTTGAGAGAGTGCAAGCTGGGGAGGGGCAGAGAGAAGGGGACAGAAGATCCGAAGTGGGTTCTGCGCTGACAGCTATGAGCCCGATGTTGGGCTTGAACTCATGAACTGTGAGATCATGACCTGAGCTGAAGTCGGACACTCAACTGACTGAGCCAGCCAGGTGCCCCTCTTTCCTGGTCTTCTCATATGTCCTTTCTTCCATCAGCCAGGGGATTAATGGACTGCAGTGTGCCATGACCACCTGGGGTATCCAGGGCTGGAGCTGGCCGCCCCTGAAGAGGGCAGACAGCTGTGGCCACTTTCTGCTGGGCTCGGGACCCACCAAACTCTTGTCATGCTATTAACTTGGAAACCTCACAGCTCTTTGCCAGAGATGCTGGCTCATTTCATTTGTTCATTCCATTTGCTCACATTTACCATCGGTACCCATCCTTAAAACACAAGGGTTTGTGTGCATTTTTGAGACTGGGAGCAAAACTGGGACACTTGCCCTTGAGAGAGAAAAGGCGTTGTGTCGGGAAAGGCACTCATGAGGACAAGTCTTGCTGCTCCAGGAATGCGGGAGCAGGTCCCTGGGGACAATACCTGGAAGGAAGCTGTCTATAAACCTTGACACCTTCTGGGTCATTTTCCTGTCTTTTTCATAAATATTAAGCTTCTTGGCAGGAGGCCTGTTAGACACTGCACAGAACAAAGGATCCTTTATTTTTAAAGTAAAACAGGGGCGCCTGGGTGGCTGAGTCGGTTGGGCGTCTGACTTCAGCTCAGGTTATAATCTCACGGTTTGTTGGTTTGAGCCCCGCATTGGGCTCTGTGCTGACAGCTCAGAGCCTGGAGCCTGCTTCGGTTTCTGTCTCCCTTTCTCTCTGCCTTTCCCCCCGCTTGCTCACTCTCTCTCTCTCTCTCTCTGTCTCTCTCAAAAATAAATAAACCTGAAAAAAATTCTTTAAAGTAAAACACTCTACTCTTAAGAAACTAACAGTCTATTTGGATAAACACATTCTATGTACCCACATATCAGTTGAAGGCAGCCAATGATGAACTCCCCAAATACACCAATATTGGTAAATGTTTATCATTTGTATTGTTTCTTTTGTCTCAAGGCTCCTCTTCCACAAATAAAAGACATTTCTAAATCCCGAGTTTCTCCTATCGGTTGTCCAATTTCCGTGGATGTTCTTTCTTTTGGTCTTTCTTCCATGTCTTCCAGTTGGATTTGGGTTTCACATGTTTAAAATTGCATCTACACTGATGTTTATCCTTTTCACTTCTTTGGTGATCTATTTAAATTAAGAGATATAATTGAAAATACTGAGCTCTGAATATAGTAAGTGGCAAACCCAGGCTATATGGGAGAAAGGCATATGGATAAGGCTAATTGGCAAGTGGGGGTGGGGAGAGAAAAACTCTGAGAAAGAGAAAATAGGCTTCAACTCAGCCCAAATATTAGTTTCAAGCCAAAGAAGTTGGCCTAGCCCCAACTCTATCCTTGGTTGGACACAATGCACGATTGCTGTATTTTCAGAAAAAGAAAAAAAAAAAATCCGTCCATAGGGTGAGAATATAAGCATCTATTTTCTGTCCCAGCGACAATCAGAAATCATTCTTTGCATTTATTTTTCCGCTTCGTATTTGCCTGTGAACAAAATTGAAGCTGGCAAAGGATGGTTCATGTGAATTACTTGAACAACAGTTTCTCATTGTGTTGAATTACATTGAGGCTGCTTGCTGGGAAATCTTGCCACAGCCCAGTAACAGTGAAAGATATTGTCATTCCCCCCCACCCCATGGCCATGAAGTTAACCCACTTCTCTCCCACATAAATGAGTTGGTGGTGGGGGATGAAAGCTCTCCAAATCCTAATCCCAAGCATTTACGTACGGCTTATTAATATTTTTGGAATCAAAAGCCAGTCTGTCTTCCCAAGTCACCCGACTTTCATCATGCTTCCTTCCCTACGTCACAGATTACGTGGCTTGTCACTGTTTGGAATACCTCTGGCAGCCAACCAAGTAAGGAGTGTTGGAACCCCAGGATTAGCTAGCACTATTTTCACCTAATTTAGGAAAGTCCAATTTAGAACCTAGGCAAGAAAAGTAGTAGAAAGGCCAAAATAATCACAAGGGTCCTTCAGGCATTTGTAATGCCTACTGTTCCTGAATTTACCATCCACCACTAGGGGGATACATGATGAAAAAGGGTCCAGGCTGGAAGTGGTGGCTATGGCATTTCTCCAAGGGAACAGTTAAGGCCGTCCAGTTGACGAATTGGATGGGATTTAAGCTCTGTTTACCTTGCTTGCCACAGGATGGTCAACGATCCATTTCAGAGGCTGGTTGGAGGGGGATGCAACAGATCCTGGGAGGGCTGAAGGCCCTCTGGATCTCCCCCCTCCTCCTGGCTGCTCCCACCAATTTGGGGTGGAAAATGCAGTTTTCAATTCCCGCCGCTTGGGAGCTGTAAGCTCCTAAAAGCCACCTGCTGCTTTTAATCATGAGTGAAACGGGGCTTATAAGACCAGCGCTCCCTGTTGGGAGGCTTGAATCTGCAGTCACGTGCCAGTGCCATGCAGATATGAAGATGGTCCTGTTCCTTTGCTGCTCCCTCTGCACACAAGAGAAACCAAGCACGAGAACCTGCTGCTCATAAACCCACCTCCTCAACCCTGGAGCCCCGATCTACAGGTAAATAAAGGACGACTGCCGAGGGAAGGAAATTGAACGTGTTCAATTCTTTCCGATGGTTGTTGAGGCTGACACATGATTTCCTTCCGGCTGACTCTGACTACTCTTTAAGGCTTCAGCCACAACATTCTTCTCTGGCCGCTTACCATTAATTATATGAAGAAGCTACAATCCTAATCTGGAGTCCTCTCTTTGGCAGAAGTGTTTGATTTCTTTAAGGGCAGTTTTTATGTAAAATAAATGACCCCAAACTGAAAAAAGCCTGTGACCCTCTGGGACTGCCCACAAGGCAGTGTGGTACAGCGTGAAGGCAGCTGGACTTGGATTCAAGTCCTGTCCCCTTTGAGCTGTGTAACACTGGGCTAGTCACTATACATCTCTGAGTCTCCATTTATAAAGCAGAAACCATATGAGTTCCCTTGTCCCCAAGAGACAGACCACTGGGTGATAGGGAGTCATCAAGAACCTGGACTTGTTTCAAAGGCTGGTCCTGCCATTGACTGGATATGTGACATTGGTAAGGTGAGTCAACCTTTCTGGGCTTCCGTTTTCTGACCTGTAAAATGAGCTAATAACAGTATCTGGCTTAGAGGGTGGCTGTGAGGGTTCAGTTGTAAACACAGGTGAAGCACTTCGAATGGGGCCTGGCCAGAGTAATAAACATGAGCTCTTTGGGGGTGCCTGGGTGGCTCAGGGAGTTAAGCACCCGACCCTTGATTTTGGCTCAGGGCACAATTCCACGATTCACGAGTTTGAGCCCCGTTTTGGGTTCTGCACTGACAGCACAGAGCCCACTTGGGATTCTCTCTCCCTCTCTCTCTCTGCCCCTCTCCCATTCTCTCAAAATAAATAAATAAACTGAAAAAAATTAGCTCTTGTTATTTCAAAGCACGTGAACAACACTTATGGACTATAATGCACTCTGCTGTTTCAACAGCAGTGGGACAAGTGAACATCTCAGTTTTGCAGCGCGAAGCCACAGAGGCAGGCAGGGAGCTAGCTCATCAAAGGTCTTCTCAGGAAAGTCAGGAGATGCTCCCTTGACGTCAGAGTGTCAGAGAGGCCCCAGCCCTTCAAAGGCAGGACTCAGTAGAAAAGTCTGCTGTGAGGCAGCGTGGGGGGCGGGGAGGGGGGCGGCGGGATTTGGAAAGGGGCTGCAGGAAGGTGACAGACTCTTGGGAATTGGTGCAGCCCCGGGTGACAGGAATTGGGGGAAAAATGGAAAAAGGCCTCTGTTGGGGGGAGCCAGTTCAGATAGCAGACAGCGAAGACAAGGAGAGGGGAGCATCTGACAGGGACAGCAGGTCTAGGTGAGATCATGTCTAGAACCAGAGGATGAGGCCGTTTTTATTTCAATGGCATGGCAAGACAGCACCCCCCCCCCCCCCATGACACCATCCATTCCCACTCCCATTCTTCGGGAGGAAGTAAACATTTCGGATGTGTTCATTGCTCTTCAGTTTCAAGTTGAAGCCTGCGTGTTTCAATTCAAAGCCTTCAGTTTCAATTGAAGCCATTCTCAGGAGCCTAGGAGAATGGCATGTTTTCTTTGACCCGTTATTAAGTAAACGCTTTATAAACAATTGTTTGAACCACCCCTCCTCTCAGTGGCCCAGGCAGAAGTTGCTGAGGGCTTCCTGGTACTGATCCAGTCCTTTCCAGTTTCTCTGAGCTTCCAAAAGCCTGCGGACCACTAGTAGATCTTATTGGTGGTGCCTTGTGGCCCAAACTCCTGGTAATGATTATAAAGAGCAGCTGCCTCGGGGGCTCGGGCTTACAGGCCAAGACCAGGAAGGGCAGCCTGGGCCACAATACTAGGGGAGGCCTGGGCTAATCGCTTCCCGCTGACTTCAGCCTCGGCTGCATCATTCCTGAGGATGGACTCCAGGCAGATGGAGGGCTGGACAAGGCCCTCTGCTGGGGTCGCTGCGACCTTGCAGCCACCTAGACACTGCGGCCTGGGGGCGGCTGATAGTCTGTGCGGTTCTCGACGGATTAATCGAACTTCCCTCTCTAGAAGAGCTTTCCTTCCTTGAGGTCGGGAGCCCTTTAGGCACGCCCAGCGGCCCGGGGGAGCAGGAGCAGGGACCCGCGGCTTGCGGACGCCGCCAGCAGCTCTGACCTCTGGCACCTCCCCAAGCCCCGGGGCGCAACATCTGTCCCCAGAAATACCCGGGCAGAGGGGGAGCGAGCGCGTCCACCCCTCCCTGGGTAACTCGGTCTTCGCTCTCTTCCTAGAAGCCGCCCCTCCTCTCCCGTCTAGCGCCGCGAAGCCGCAGCACTCAGCCCCCGTCCCGCGGGGGCGCCCGCGCACCCCACCTCGGCGCCCCCAGTTCCTCGCGCAGCACCGCCCAGCGCCCGCGGGGGCGCCCCGTGCTCCGCAGCGCCATCTAGGGGCTGGGCACCGCCTTCCTCCCTCCTGGGCACCCCCTCCCTCCCTGCGCGCGCGCCCCGAGCGGGTCCCCCTCGCGCCTCCCCGAGGGCGCGCTGGCGGCGAGGGGCGGCCCGGCCTCGGGGCAGACGCAGGGAGGCGAGGGCCGGCGCGGCCGGCTGGCGAAGGGAAGCGGGCG
>NW_024412416.1:10903870-10927306 GCF_014898765.1 Herpailurus yagouaroundi
AGGGGGCCGCCTGGGGCCCGGGGGCAGGCGGGCATGACCTCGGCCCGGCGCGGAGGTTGGCGAGTGGTGCAGCGGCGGCCGCCGGGGGAGCTGCCGGCCCGGGCTGCCGAGCGAGCCGGGAGCGGGCGGGACCGCGGATGCCGGCAGCTGCTCGCGCGGCCGGCGGGGGCCTGGGGTGCCCGGGGAGGAGAGGCGGCGGGCAGGTGGCCGGGAAACCGTTTGCTTCCCCGCCGGGAAGGCGCAGCCAGAGGGTGAGTTCAGGAGCCCCCTTGGAGAGGCAGGCATCGCGGGTTTCAGGTGACCTGCACATGGGAAGAAAAGCCAGTTGAGCATCCTGCGTCCTCCACTCTTTCCATTCCATCCGCCTCGAGAACAAATTCATTATGCATCATTTTCTCCGGGCGCTTTCCCCATGCGCCAATTACGGAGGGTGGGGGGTGGTATTTAACAGCTTAGAGTAAAATGCGCCCGAGTGTGGCCCTGTTCGGAGCCTGGGCTGCAGGGGGAATATTCCCTCTCCGTATCCCAATAGCCATCTTTTGGCGTCTGGGATAAAGTTACAGTACCTGGAGAGCAGCTGCGAGTTTGTGTAGCTCCTGCTACCCGTGCTTAAGACCTCGATTCCCCACCGTGGTCTCTCGCCCGCAAGGGGGTCGCATCATTTTGCACTATGTGCGTCTATTTCATTTGCCTTCTGACAGGGGATATTAATGCTCAGACGTCCCAGGGGTGCCTGGCATATCAGAGGAAACAGCTTGTAATGACTCAGCACTGTCAAATACCTACTTTGTCGCCTTGTCCTGCCCCGCGCGGGTGGTCCCAACTTGAGTTCCAGAGAGCGCACTTCCAGACCCGAGTCCAGCCCTGCCTACACAGGAGAAGATTTTGTCAGTGTATGGTGTTAAATCATTACTTTGGTGATTGACCTGAAACATGAAATGAAACGTCAGAGACTTTGAGTGTTCCTGAACAAGTTTGACGGAGATAGAATTGGACAGGATTTTGGCTGTTGGAATACCACATCCTCAGATAGAACCATGCTTTTCCTGATGTACCACTAATCCCTCCTTCTTGGCCTTGGGGTGCAGTTAATGAAGACTGGACCGGTGGGTGCCCTGTACCATTCAGAGTCTCCAAAGACTCCCGGGCTTACAGTCGGAGGGAAGTACAAGCAGGCTTGTAGCGTAGGGGAACGTCATCTTTGTGGTTAGCAGAGAGGATTGTTCAAACTCAGCTCTGTTCCTGGGGTGCCAAAGTTACAGGGCTCCTGAAAATCAGCTGCATTTCCTTTGCTCCTTGTGAGATGAAAGTGTTTTAAGTCCCCATCTCTGTGCATCCTTGACTTGTATGCTGCAGGTGAGCCCTGAAGCCCAAAGCACAGTTTTCTTCGGTATTTAGATTTTTGTTGTACAAAAATGCGCTTTTCTCGGTAGTTCCAGCACAGACGGTCCCTGTGTGGGGGGTCCGTTTATCAGCACTTTCACGGAGGGAATTTTGACTGTTACGATATTAAGATAGGTATGTGTATTACCAAGATGCAAATGCGTATTAACAAGATATTTGTGGGTCTGTGCTGGAGCGTATGCAAAGTATGTACTACCTAACCGGGGTCTGTGTTTGGGGAGGTAATTAGTGTATCAACAGCTGCCTTCGGGTTTACCATTTTGTTTGCCTGAAGCCAGTTTTGTTCAGTAGGGTGCGTTATTCATGCGTGGCAAACAGGAACGGAACTTTTCACACCATGAATGATAAAGGCCTGGTCTTAGTTTTTTAGCTTGCCATGATCTAAGGGTTTTAGAAAGGAACGAGGCTGAGCTTCAACTAGATGAGTAGCCTGGGCTCCTTTAGAAAGTTCAGGAGCAGAGGGCTGCTGGTGAAGCTGGATACCTAAAGGCAGGGCTGGCTGGCACCGGGAGATAGAAAGTTGACTTTAATCCCAGAGTAGGCCAGTGGCAGGAACTCAGTCCACCTGGTTGTTGGTGGTGGGGGGAGAGGGGGGCTGCTGGCATTTCCAGCCTGGGCTGATAGAAAGCCTGGTTCAGCGGGGTAGGGTAACAGGAGTCGACAGGCGACCAGCAGAAGGCGGATGGAGGCCCAGGAGAGGACAGGCCTGGGAAACTGAATTTATTTTGATTACTAGGAGTGGAGGGATAGGGTGCTCAGGGCTCTGCCCTGCCCCGCTGCCCTGGACTCTCTGTGGCCATCTGAACCTCATGAAAATAAATAGTTTGCTTGCCAGGGTTGACTGAATCAGGTTGCTGTGGGTTTTGTTTTTCTGGGCCACTTGGGAGTTTTCTGTTCATCTGTTAATTTGGAGGTGGAATAAAAAGTTATTCCTGCAGCTGTGTGTGACTTCTTCATGGATAATTTGAGAATGGAACGTTGTAGGATGTTTGCAGGAAAGGCAGACGTCTGCGTTTTAATTCATCATGGCTTTCTTAAGAAACCTCAGAGCCTGCTTTTCTAGGTGATCATACGCACTGTCAGGGTCCATGTGCCAGGGGTGTGTTATATATGATCTTGGCAATCAGCCTGCCTCTCCGATGAAGCATTTTCAGGTACCTGATGAAGGGCACACCGTGGGACACTGCCAACAGTGCTTGCTTTGATAGCGAGGGGGGTTATCGAAAGTTCTATGCCAGCGACATTATTTTAATCTATTTGATCCCAGTAGTCCATGCAGCTACCTTATTATTTTGTCTTCTCAGATGCCGTGTTTTATATTTGGAGGCTTCATTTCATTTCTCCCTTTACTTTCTGAAAAGGGCTTGCCCTGTGTCTTCAATGGCACTGGTGTAAGCTCCCCAACTGCACAACTGAAGCAGGAAGTTGCCTGTGATTTGAGAAGCAACTTTGTAAAGCAGGACTGTGTGTGTGTGTGTGTGTGTGTGTGTGTGTGTGTGTGTGTGTGTGAGACTTGTATATGAGACAAACACCAATTGTTAAGCTGGGCAGGGGACCAGCAACTTTTTGCCTCCATGTGTGTGCGGGTGTGGGGGTGGGTCTCCCAGGGCAATGCTGAAGGTTATTGACCCTGACACCCAGATGCTGTGATAGTAGAGATAAGGTAATCGCGCAACCCCCCGGCCAGCTGTGGATTCTGAAATCTGCTACACTTGCCAGTGTTGTAACTGGAAATCATACTTCAGATAAGCCAATGTCACGGGGATGTTCTCTCCTAGTCCCTTAAACTGCCTGAGTGGCTATGCGATACTTTGTTGAGCATAAGAAGAGAGACCCATCCAGTTTGATCGGCAAGGTGTGCTGGGTCGAGAATGCGATTTTCCTTTACTTGGGTCTTTGCTTTGGGTGGCTCCAGTCTGAACTGACCTTGCAAGGATGTAATCTCTGCTTAAGTCTCGGCCCCTTTGGAGAAGGCTTAGGCCTATGGGAACTGCAGGGAGAGAAAACTATTTTGTGTGTACTTCATGGTGATGTGTGGAGACCCACTGAGATGTCTCAAGCCATTCTTGGAGGCCAGCCCTGCGTGTAGAGCTTCGCGTGTGTTATCAAATTGCCGAGGGCTGGAGTCGATAAGGCTGTGTACAGGAAATTAAAACCTTGACACCTCTGGGCAGTTAGGATCGAGGCTCACATACAAATGCATTTGAATTTCCTCAGGATGCAAACTTGACAAGGCCTGTCGAGTCTCCAGGGTGGGGTGCACAGACAGTGCCTAGGACCCGTGGTGGGCATTTCCCTATTTAGAGTTTTGCAAACCCTGAGTCGGAGGTTGTCGTGACGAAATAATTCGCCGGATGACTGAGTGCATGTAACAGAACTCCCATCTCGCTGATTTCTAGTCACTTTAAAAAGTGTTAGGCCTGAGAGCATTCAGTGGCTTGCAATTACTTGTAAGGTGAAACTACTGGATTTGTTATTCTTCTTTTGTTTTTTTTCCCTCTCTCTAAAGAAGCATCATTTTGAAGATGGGTTTTTACGTCTCTTACCCAGAAGCAGACAGCTGAGGGACATTTTTAAAGTCCTTGTCAAATTAGTATGATGACTAAGGCGACTGTATTTTACTTAATCAAATTATTTTACACACTTATGGTTACTCAAAGTGACAAATTCCCTGCCATTTGCATAATTACTATATAGCCCCAGGTAGTAAGAAATACAATTACCCTGATTTTTTTTTTTTTTCCTTGCTGTTTGGTTGCACATGTTTAGCTAATAATTATTTAGGGGAAAAATGATTTCTGCAAATTCTTTTCAATCAGCTTTGTGTACACAGCTTAGTTTCTCTAGGGGTTTTCTCTTGTGGGTTTCATGGTCAAAGAAACGGGATCAGTGGGCTGTAAAGCGGGCAAGATCCTTCCTGAATTTTGGGACTCTCCCCCTTTTCCATTTTAGGTATCTAACAAAGCAGAGGACACAGAGGCCTCTCCGCAGGGGCACTGTCTTGCTAATCACATGCCCAGCATTTAAGCTCATCTTCTTGCTTGCCTGCTGCTGGAATGGCATTGCTCTGTGTTAAGCTGGATAAGTTTCTACTTGGGCAGAGGCAGTTGGAGCAAGAGGGGCTCTGCATCTCTCTTGCTCATCTTGAAGCAAGCTTTCAAGTGCTGCCTGTTTATGGAGGGGCTCGCATAGCCATCACTGGGGATGAGTAAGTGTAAGCTAGCAAAAAACAGTGAGGAGGCAGCCACAGTTGAAGACGATGAAGGCCTGGAATAAAGACCCAACAAAATCCGTGAATGTTCCTGGTTAATTGCAGACAGGGGTGTTCCTTTCAGGGTGTAGGCCTCCTGCAGAGGGAATGGCAAGGACTCCCGCTGAGCTGACCTTGTTCCTTGGATTGAGGGAGGGCTCCTTGAGGTGCCAGGCAAGGAGGGTGGGGCCTGCCAGGTGACTGGGCAGGCAGGTCTGCAGAAGTTGCCCCCCTCTTGCTGGGGTGGAGAATAAAACTCTACCAGCGGTATTTCTCCTTTCAACTTGGTGAACACATTTAACTTGCAGGGATTTAATTTTTTTTTTTTTTTAAGTTTATTTATTTATTTTTGACAGAGACAGAACGTGGGCATGAGCTGGGGAGGGGCAGAGAGGGAGGGAGACACAGAATCCAAAGCAGGCTCCAGGCACCGAGCTGTCAGCACAGAGCCCAACACGGGGCTTGAATTCACAAGCCCCGAGATCATGACCTGGGTTGGATGCTTAACCGACTGAGCCACCCGGGCGCCCCAAACTTGCAGGGATTTAACTGCAGCACATCATTTAATAAATAACCACATTCCTCCAAAGGAAAATCACCATACTTAACACTTCTACTCATGTTTTGTATACCTACTCCTATTATGTATGTTAACATGTGCATCGTGTGCATTATACGTTTACATACGTACACGTTCTGGTGTAGGGTTGCATAGACCAAATATTGAATGCTGTCCCTTTTGGACGTTGTTAAGGGACATTTTGCTGGTAATTTTGATTGTGTGGCTTAAACACGGGTTTAGAACTGCCCTGAAGTCAAGTGACCTATATTCTGTCCCCTCTCGGAAATGTTTTTGGTAATCTGTAAGCCGGAAAGATAGCATCCTTGTTCCTTTAACTTAGTTTTGCTTTCTGTTGCTATATCTGTATCTACAAAGTAGGAAATAAGTAGGGGGAAAAAGGGTGGAATCCATGACTTTGGTTCACAGGATAAATAAAATTGGTATGGTTTGAGAAACTTGTATTTTATGTAACCCAAGTGTCTATGTGTTCATGTTAAAATGACTAAACGTGGTTAAAACCCCAAATGGAATGGTTAAAATTGCCAGGTAGGAGAATGATAAGCATCTGCGGCAACCGTGGCTCGATGGATGAGCTTCCGAAGACCTGGGATTCACACCCACGTTCTCCCCTTCTTGGCTGTGTGTTCCTAAACTGATTACTTAACCTCTCTGTGCCTTGGTTTTCCATTTTAAAACGGGGGTCTAATAATACTCATAACGATTCTCTGAGGATTCACTGAATTGGTACATGGAAAGCACTTTGAATGCTAACTGGCGCATGCTGTTTGATAGATACGAGCTATTAATAATGACGTGGTGTACATGCTTTCCACACGCATTCAGCTTGTAGCCCCAACAAATGAGCAATAAAATTATTTCACTCAAACTTTGATTTGGGTGTAGTGAACTGTACTCTCAGGTAGTTCCCTTGTTCTGCATGAACATTTTGTCCGGGAGGTAAAACGTTTTTAGAAGCAAGAAATAAGTGCCAGTTGCTAATTCTGTTTATTCCCTTATTCTCAATGTAGCAATCCGTCTTGTCTTAAAGACGCTGTAAGAATTACCAGTCACGTGGGAGAGGAGTTCGCTCTAGTGATGGTTCTGTTGAGCGTTTCTAGCCAGTGGGTACCTGGAGGTGGGTGGACAGGGGCGCTCGGGACGGCTGGGAGGGACAGGCGTCCTGATGCCTCGTTTTGGGGGGGGCCCTGTTTCCCGTCGCTCTGGTCTGTGGCTACAGGATAGGGAATCCTTGATGGTCCTCTATGTTGCAGGCAGCTGAGGAGCAGTGAAGAGTGTTGGCTATGGAGTCAGAAGACTTGGACTTGATCCCGGGCCTGCTACCTACCGGCTCCTGGTGACTTGACTTACCTGAGTCCCGATATTGTCATCTGAAAAATGGGACCGACTGACAGATGGTTGAGATATTTGAGTAAATGGACACATGATAGAGTGCTCTCCTAGGGTACAGGATTCAGTACTTGCTTTGCTGCTAATGACACAACCCTAGTCGCTGACCTTGGCATAACCAAAGTCCTTCCCCAGGGCCTGAGAATTTGGGGTGTTGTGTGAGGCCTCGGTTTTGTTTCCCACATTGGAGATTGGGGCCCTCATAGCTCACTCTGCTTCTCTGGGTGAAGAGTGGCCACTTCAAAGCAGCCTGGAGTGTCAGGATTCGGGGATCAAGGGACATATGTCCTGGACATATGCTGTCCTCTGGTCAGCGACCTGGGAGCTTGGTCCTGGTTGCCGGGGGGGGGGGGGGCGGCTCAGGTCTCCTGCCACACCCACTGCTTCATCTTAATCCTCCTGCAGTGCTCGACAGGGCTCAGCAGGCACAATTGGGGCATTTTCCTCATCTTGACCCTTTTTGGTTTCTCCGAAGCAGAGCAAGTAGGCTCTTTTTTAAAGTTAAAAACTTTTGTTTAATGTTTACTTATTTTTGAGAGACAGAGCATGAGCGGGGGAGAGGCAGAGAGAGAGGGAGACAAGAATCTAAAGCAAGCTCCAGCATCTGAGACTGTCTGCACAGCATCTGTCTGCTGTGAGCATCTGCACAGCATTTGAGCTGTCTGCACAGAACCCGATGCAAGACTTGAACTCATAGACCTCGAGATCATGACCTGAGCTGAAGTCGGACGCTTAACCGACTGAGCCACCGAGGCACCCTGAGCAGGCTCTTGATAGATGCCGTGCTGTTTCTCATCCTCCGGGTCCATTCATCTCCACTTATGATGATTGTTTAGGGGGTTACCTTTGCCCAGCGCCCCTCTGGTCACACCTGTCCTTGGGAAGGATAAGGAATGGACTGGGCTCTTCTCAGTGCATCCACCTGCAGCATCTGTTTTAGGCGAGTTCTTAGCTTCACATTCAAGGGCCACGGGCTTCACAAGAGAGCACACGCTCTCTGAACACCACTGCATCCCCAGACTCTGCTGGCTGGGTGTCGACTTCCCCGAGGAAGAAACCCTATCAGCTTCCTAAGACCCTGGACCTTCTGTAGCCACAGTTGAGTGAACAAGCCTGGCTGGGGGTGGGGGTGCTGTGTCGTGGGCTCTCCAGTGACAATATGCAGAGCGGAAACGCTCCACTGGGTGTAGCGGAATCTCTGCAGCTGGCTGTTCCCAGCTTCTTTATTTCTGTTCTTCTTTGTGGCTTCGAGACGAGCCTTTCTGAAAAGGGAACCCCTTCCTAACGGAGGGTTTAGTAGCTCAATTTAATAGGAATGATCGTAACCAGCCCAGCTGTTTCCTGAAACGAGCGGACATTCCTCTTTAAATAGGGAATGGTTATTTCCCTGAGACATAATAGTCGGTCATTAAAATTTTCTTGGACTTAATACAAATGTCTCATTTATGACTTCCAGTCAACACTTCAGTGGAACAGTTTAAAAGCCAAAGACAACGTAGGTTGGCTCCAAGCCACAGGTTTTGAATGGGGCTGGGGAGGGGGTAGTGTGGAGCCCACTTACTCCCCTTTGCCTCCATGATTTCCTTCATAAATAAAAGGTGCCTTCAACACCTCTTCAATACTCTGTTCTTCTGGGACATCACATCCCCAGTGGCATTTTAAGATGCCTGGTAACAGAATGGAAGAGCCTTGAGTGTAACAGCGATGTCTTATTTCCTTAGCACTGGGTTTGGTTAAAATCTTTGCCACGAGCACAGAAGCAAGCTGTGGCCGCCACAACCCATCCAAGTGGCCAGTGGTATGCTGGGTCCCTGGCATGTCCCAGCAGGTCTGAGTTACTGTGGGATAGAGTGAGTCCATTCAAAAGCCTAGGGAGTGCCTTTCTTCTGTCTGTGCGTCTGTCTGTCCACCCACCTACACTCCGTATGTGAGTTCTGTACTATGTGGTGGCAGATTCTGATTTGTCTGGCAAGTTGCCCTTTGGGACGGGTCTCTGGATAATTAACTTGGCTGTCCAGGTGACCCTCGGAACCTTCCGTCGGTGGGTCTAAAGCCCGTTGTGGCTGTCTCTTCCTAGCTCCCCGAGTCCCCGATGATGCAGAGTTAGCAGAAATAGGAAGGAGCCAAGAGCAGGCTTTCAACACATAGTCCCAGGGAATATAATAGAATATTAGGCATCTTGCTCCCTAAGTCACTGCCTACACAACTACCAGAACTTCAGCAAGATAGAGAGGATTCTTTTTACCTCCATTTCTGCACTCGCAAGGTTGGTGCAGGGAGAACAGTGTCACAATGGCGCTTTCAATTAAAGACTATTGTCAGATGTTCTTGGGACTGGCTGTTGTCTTTCCCTCCTCCCCTCTTTGGGAGAAGGCTTATGTAAAATAGACACGCTCCGTCTCTAATTGTTGGATCTGCTCCCCCAGCCTGACACTGCCTCTTTCCCATCCTCGGCTGATTCGAATGAGAAACTACCACCTTGAATATAAGCAAGTGGAAATTGGAAAGCCGCCCTCCGACTGATTATGTAAGCTCTAAAATACTGTACCTGAAATCTTGTGTTTCCCTCGCTGAGAATTCTCTTAATGAAGGTACAGATTTCTAAGCGCGGACCTGTATGTTTTTATTATGTAAGCTTCCATTATCGTGACCCCAACCTGTGAAAAAGAATGGTGTTGATTAGTTAATCTCTCCGTTGGCTTTCAGGGTCAGAGAATCATTGGAGGTAGACTCAGAGCCACCTAGAGCTCTCCCCCTGGAACTTGGCAGCCTGCTGCTTCAGCACCAGCCCCTTCTCTCCAGGGGTGCATAGGCTTGTTCTGTGTGTGAGGTCACCCTGACTCTCCGGGTGGCAGAGGGCAAGGTGTCCGTGAAGGCTTGAGAGATTGCTTGTGCGATTCAGTGGCGTGTTCGGGAATAAAACCACTGTCGATTGTGATGGGCATCCGTGCTTTGGACATTTCATTTCCCAAAGTCCCCCTACCATCGCCTTTGGGGTGTATTTTGCCTCGTGTTGCATAATTTGCCGGTCTTTTGTTGTGGCTCATTCCCACCATCCTCTTCTCAGGCTGCACGCTGCGTGGCCCATTTCACATTTACAGCCTCCTGAAGTGTAGACAAGGAGCTTATTTTGTGGCCAGAGTGGACACTGGGAGGAAATACTTAAAAGAATCTAGACGAGTTGAAAGAGATCCAGAAGAGCTTCAGAAAGGCCTCCCCTGTCTTCATGCGGAAAATTTAGGACAAGACTCACAACTGATTGTGTGATTTATCGTGTGGCGGGTCGCATTGTCCCCCCAGTGTGGTAAATACTGTGTCGGCTGGGAGGCTGAAATGCCAAGAGGAGTTTTTCAGCCAGCCGAAGGAAGGATGTCTTCTGGAAACAAAACCCACAAAGTAGCACCTTCGCTTTACCTTTGCCAAATCTGTGGAGATGCATACGAATCGAAAAGGCCGTCAGCGTAGCTCTGCAGCTTGCGGGTGATGGGAACAGGTGGGGAGGGCGTCCTTATCACACACGGGCTCAGAGGGGCACGTGGAGCCAGCAGGACTTGGGCTAAAAGCGGATGCAGCCCCGTGAACCTTCTGAGATGCACAGGTGGAACTGACTGTCCACTCGGCATGTCGTCCCTGTGTCCCAAGGTTGGCCTCGGCCTGCGTTCTTAGGTCTCTTTAAAAATAACGGGCGCCTGGGTGGCTCAGTTGGTTAAGTGTCCGACTTCAGCTCAGGTCATGATCTCACGGTCCGTGAGTTCGAGCCCCGCGTCGGGCTCTGTGCTGACAGCTCAGAGCCTGGAGCCTGTTTCAGATTCTGTGTCTCCCTCTCTCTGACCCCCCCCTGTTCATGCTGTGTCTCTCTCTGTCTCAAAAATAAATAAACATTGGGGCACCTGGGTGGCTCAGTCGGTTAAGCGTCCAACTTCAGCTCAGGTCATGATCTCACAGTCTGTGGGTTCGAGTCCCATATCAGGCTCTGTGCTGACAGCTCAGAGCCTGGAGCCGGCTTCCGATTCTGTGTCTCCCTCTCTCTCTGCCCCTCCCCTGCTCATGCTCTGTCTCTCTCTGTCGCAAAAATAAATAAAAAAAACATTAAAAAAAACCCAAAAATAAATAAACATTAAAAAAAATAACATAGCCAAGGGGGGGGCACCTGGGTGACTCAGTCGGTTGCACATCTGACTCTTGACTTCGGCTCAGGTCATGATCTCGTTGGTTCAAGGGTTAGGGCCCTGCATTGGCCTCTGCATTGACAGTATGGAGCCTGCTTGGGGTTGTCTCTCCCCCCCCCCGCCCCTCCCCTCCCCCAAATAAATAAACTTAACAATTTTTATATTAAAAAATATCTGCCCTGCGGTGCCTGGGTGGCTCAGTCAGTTGAGCGGCCGGCTTCGGCTCAGGTCATGATCTCACAGTCCGTGAGTTCGAGCCCCGCGTCGGGCTCTGTGCTGACAGCTCAGAGCCTGGAGCCTGTTTCAGACTCTGTGTCTCCCTCTCTCTGACCCTCCCCCGTTCATGCTCTGTCTCTCTCTGTCTCAAAAATAAATAAACGTTAAAAAAAAAAAAATTAAAAAAAAATATCTGCCCTTACTGCTTTTCATCTTAGGCAAAATCGGCACAGGATTAAGTAATTTACCCAAATATGCAGCCCCTACCCTCCAGAGCTAGCCCCCCACGTTAGCTCGCGGGGTGAGTAGGTGAACAGTCCAGAAGAGTTTCATTTTTGGAAATAATGATTGTAAAAATACAAATAAAAGTAATGTTTTGGTGAATGCAGGAAAAAAGTCCACTTTTTTTTCTCTTTTAAAATATTCCTTTATATATATATATATGTATATATGTATATATACACACACATATATATATGTATATATATACACACATATATATACATATATGTATATATAGACCATTTCCTAATAGGCATCATACCTATCCTTAATCTGGTGAGCAGGTAAAAATACATACACTTGTATTTATCCGTCTTCTGATACTTCAGATTTCACTGGGAAACGCTTTGTCACTTAAAAGTAATAGGACCAAGGCAGCTATTAAAAATGCCTCTAGGGCTGCAGGCACCCAAGGCCGTCAGGGAGGCTGTGCAGTGTGACAAGGGACACGTTTTAGAGCCCCCAAAAGGAAGCTGAGTGTTCCTGTGTTCAGGTCCGTCGCCTCCGTGACTGTTTTCTCTTTGCACCGGGTGAGCTGAGCTCTGGTGGTCACGGTGGTCAGCTCAGCTCTGTCGCCTCCTGGTTGTTCATTAATTTTATTCTTGCCTCCCTGTGCTGGCCCCTGACGCCACAGGGCCACGCTTCACCAGCCCTGGCAGGATGTCCCAGTCGGATCCATCAGACCTCTGTGAGAGCGTGCTCCCAGGAGTCAAACCCTGGTCACTCCTGAGTAGGACTCCTGTGCCAGGCTTATGCTACAGGCACTGTCAGTATCCCTCTTCAAGCTGTTTCCTTTGTTGGTTTCTCACCGTCCTCATTGGGTGGGTAATATAAGCTGAGCTCTCAGTCCTACAGGAGGTAAAGATCCAGTCCCACCTTTGACCACAGACTGTATGTTAACTCTTGCCTTCCCGGATGGACCCTATTGTACTTTATTTGGGGGGTGAGGGTGGGGGTGGGGAGTGTCGTCTTCATATTCTATTTAAACCTTCCCCTGTGGAGTTCAGAGGATAGTAGAGGCATTCCCAAACATTTTCTGTATCTCTGATGTTAGAGAAAAATTGGGTTATATATTCTCCCTTAGATATAGAAAGGTGTGACGTGTAGTACAGAGAAAGTGACTTTGACAGTTCATCCTTTGGTTGGAGGAAGACTTGGACCCAGGGGCGGGAAGGTGGATGACGATATGAATGAGTTTCTAGGGCATTTCTGAAGGACGAAATGGGGTGTATTGGTTCCCTGGGGCTCTGCTGAAACAAACTAACCATACACGGGGTGGCTTCCGACAACAGATTTATTTTCTGGCAGTCCTAGAGGCCAGGAGCCTGAAATCAAGGTGTCGGCAGGTGCGTCCTGCTTCTGAGACTCCAGGTAGAATCGTTTCTTGCTTCTTTGTAGTTCCTGACAGTGGCCCTTGATCTTTGATGTTCCTTAGATAGGCTTCGTACCCCTCCCTTATGTGACTCTGAGGTCACATGGCATTTTTCTTCTGTGTTTCTCTCCTCCTCATAGAAGGACACCATTCCTATTGGATTAGGATCTACCCTAATGACCTCATCTTACCTTAACTACATTTGGTAAGACCTTGTTGCAAATAAGGTCACATTCCCAGATATCAGGAATTAGGGCTTCATCCTAGTCCTTTTGGGGGGACATGATTCAACTCACGATACTAGGAGCAAAATAGAGCAAAGGACCCTAAAATGGTCTGATGGTACAAAGAAGAAGAAAAAGAAAAAGACAGACTCTTTGCCCTCTTCAGGGTTTTGGGTTGGGTAGGAAACTTCTGGAATGTTGGTCAGCGTGTCATTCTTTGCAGATGTGCTATCCTGTGACAATCCTTGTTTCCTTTCTGAATAAGTAAGGGGATAACTATGTTTCTGTCTGTGGGGTGGTGGTTAGGCTGCGGGAGTGAGCCCAGTTGCGTTAATGAATAGCTTTGAACACACCCTTTCCCGATTCTGGGCATAGCTGAGTGCAGGGAGTGGCTGGGATGAGTACAGCATCTGATTAAGGGAAATGCATGTTAAAAAAAAAAAAAAAAAGCCTAGAAATACATGTGGGTGAACATTATGTGTGTATATATTTAGAGTGCGTGTAGTACAGCTCTCCTGTGCCTTACACCCGGGACTCCTTAACAGGAACCAGGCCCCGTGAAATGTCCAGCTGGCCCCGTCGCCTCCCTGAAGTCCTACCTGATGCAGGAGGACTGGAAGAGAATATTATGGCCATGCCGGCCAGTCCCAGATTTGGCCAGGTGTGTGTTACATTAGGACCAGACCCCTGCCTTCTAATCTCATTCATCTCCAGGGTTGGTTTTTTGTTTTGTTTTGTTTTGTTTTTGCTGGGGGTGGGACTGTCTGATTCTCAGAGTTTCTCAGCATTGGCTCCTTTTAAAAGACTTGAGCTTGGTCTCTGCCAAACTTGGACAACTTCTTGAAGTAACTGTGAGCAACACTGACTTCAGTAAAGGCATCTTCTTGGGCCTCACGGAGTCTCTTTATCCTGGTGGCAGGGATGGCACGTTTATATTTTTTTCTACTAATGACTCCTTCATGAGACCGTTCCAGGCCCTGGGCCGGGCCACGTCCCTGTCCTCCCGGAGACCTGCAGCTGGTCTGGCTGTATCCGCGGTCCACGGGCCGGCATGGTCTTTGCCGTAGAAGCCAAGTGTTGGGTCAAAGTGGGAGGTGACGTTGGAGATGGCCCCGGGGAGAAGAGTAGCTGTCCGGTAATTTTCTCAGCCTTGGTCAGGGTGGATCCAAAGGGAAGGAGGCGTCAGGCTGGTATTTCAAGAGTCTGGCTGGGGAAAGCCTTCGCAGGTGGGACGGGGCTGGGAAGCCATTTTGGAGGAGAAGGGGAAGGCTGGGAGCAGGGCCACAGCCACATGCAGGGCCATGTCAGCGCCAGCCAGCGTTGCGGGGGCCGTCGGCACCTTTCTTGGCAAGGCTTACCTCCCTCCCCCCAGCTTTGAAGTGGTGCCCTGAAATGCTGCTACAGGCATGTGGAAGGCAGCCGCATCATGGCGTCCTCAGACGTACCTAGAAGCAAGCATGGCCGCATCGCATGATGTAGGCAAGGGTCTGAAGGACACCGCTTGTCCCAGTGTGCTGCGACCGCCTGGACGGGGGCAGTCGAGGAGGGGCGGGGGCTGGGGCGTCCATACACAGTGGCACCTCTGTGGCCAACCTCTTTTTTGACTCATCTTCCGATGGGATTTCTGCAAGATGAGCTAAAATGAGGAAAGGTCCTATCGTACTGGACTTCTTTTCTTCTTCAAACACTTTAGCTCGGCCTTGGATGTATCACTTCTGGGTAACTTTAAAGCTGGTAACAGAACAAACTGTGTTCACGCACAGGAAATGTCTCCAAACAAAAAGTGGGTGTGCAGTTTACAGTTTAAAAATTGGATGGAGGCCATTCGAACTTCCCCTCCCATTCTCCTTGAGAAGGACTTGGCAAGCTGCTGAGAGGGGGCATTCCTCCTTGGAATAATCGTGAGGGTCCAGAGGGAAGCTCTCTTCGGAGCACAGCTCACCGGCAACGGGGCTGAGGCCCCGATGCTGTGGGGGCTAGGAGGCTGGTGGAGCGTTCACTGAGCTGGGTGCCCTTCAACTTCACATCCTGTGTGGAGGGGATGTGGAGTGTGGCCAGAATGCCTCTGGCCTGTTGGCCCACACCTGTTGCCCACAGATGGCCGCCGATCTAAAAACACGGGCTGAGACAGCTCAGGAACGTTGTGTGGCCTCATCACTTGGCTCTACCATTAACTTGAACTTCAAGTTCATGCTTGTGGTATTTTTCTTAATATAGAGACCTACTGTTTTACCTATTGCACAAGGACCATGTGTGTTGAAGATTTGGAAAATATAGAGAAACATAGATTCAATAATTTAACAACAACACCACCACCACCAACAATAATAATAAAAAACATTATCCATAATGTCAGGGCCTGGAGAGACACTGTCAACATTTTGGGACCCGTGCTTTTCAATCTCTGGGACTACCTGTATTCCTTATGACTGTGAGGACAGAGTACAGGTGGCCCTCGAACTATGTGGGGAGGTTAGGGGCATCAACACCCACCCATTTCCCCCACAGTCTGTGTGTAACATTTGACTCCCTTAAAACTTCACTACTAATAGCCTACAGTTGATCGTGAGCCTTACCAATAATACAGCCAATTGGCTAACACATATCATATATATGTATTATATAGTATATTCTTATAATCCAGTAAGCTAGAGAAAAGAAAAGGTTATTAAGAAAATCATAAGGAAGAGAAAATGCATTTACAGTATTGTACTTTATGGGGAAAAAAATCTGTGTGTAAGTAGATCTGTGTAGTTCACATCTGTGTTATTTAAACATCAATGATAATAGAAGATACTGGCTTTGTGAAGTCCATGCCTGCTGTGTGTTAATCTTGTGTGGCTTTGGGCAAATGACTTTCCCTCTCCATTTTATGTCTAAGATTGGCATGGTATTTTTACCTACTTCCTACTAAATGAGATAATCCATTTACCCTGTGCCTGTGCAGAATGTTACTATTGTTACTATTATTATTTTATAATAAATCAGATCACACTGCACATTCTTACTCTTTCCCCTAAACCACTGTGACTACTTTCTAAGAATTTTTTTTAACGTTTTATTTTTTATTTTTGAAGGAGAGAGAGAGATGGAGAACATGAGTGGGGGAGGGGCAGAGAGAGAGGGAGACACAGAATCCCAAGCAGGCTCCAGGCTCAGAGCTGTCAGCACAGAGCCCAGTGCAGGGCTCGAACTCACAAACTGCGAGATCATGACCTGAGCTGAAATCGGATGCTTAACCAACTGAGCCACCCAGGTGCCCCTGTGACTACTTTTCTGTAACATCAGATGTTTTCCTCTGGTGTCACTGTTATGAAGAAAAATGACCTTATTGTTTTTGTAAAAACAATGCATATTCATTATGAAGAATTTTAATTTTTTTTTTAACGTTTATTTATTATTTTGGGGACAGAGAGAGACAGAGCATGAACGGGGGAGGGGCAGAGAGAGAGGGAGACACAGAATCGGAAACAGGCTCCAGGCTCCGAGCCATCAGCCCAGAGCCCGACGCGGGGCTCGAACTCACGGACCGCGAAATCGTGACCTGGCTGAAGTCGGACGCTTAACCGACTGCGCCACCCAGGCGCCCCATGAAGAATTTTAAAATGAAGAAAAGTTCAGATAAAAAATATTTTAAGACATTCCAAATCCTACCAGCGTTCGGAAATAATCGGGACCGATCCTGGTGTTTGAGGGGTAATAGTTATCTTCTCTCTGTTTCCCCCTGCTCCCACCAATTAATAATCAATAGTGTAGCAGACATGATGGCCAACCACAGGGGTATAAGAATATCAGCTTGGAGTTTGTATGGAGACATTTGGAGTTCGGATTACAAAAAACTCAGTGTGTGGCCAGATCCAGGCTTCAGACTACTTTGCTCCTGGTCAGAATGATGGGCTGTCTGTCTCTGCAGGGGTGCACCTGCAAAGCTTACCTCCTGGAGGAGCAAAGAATGTGTGCATCCTGAGGTCTGTTCACAGGAGAGGAAAAGGAAGAGGTCAGGGCAAGACTGTTAGACTTCCTTTCATGATTTTATAGACCAGATAAGTCTCCTGAGCCCCCTTTGGGGAGGATGCAGTGAGGAAGTCAGAACAGATAATTTTTCTTTGTTTCTTCCAGAAAATAGAGGTTCCTCCTTTAGTATGGATCCGGGTATGGGTTCTGGGAAGAGGAAGGAGTAACTCCCACCCCCTTTATAATGATCATTAGCACTATAGCATCTCAGAGTTCTTTCCGTTCCATGGAAAATCGGCTCGCTGGCTAGATATACTTTGTAAGATACATGTTCTTAAAATACAAAGTAGTAAATTTAACTTCACTCCAGTTTCACAGAAGACTTAATTAAAACTTGGAAGAAGTCACTGCCTTCTACCCTTGAGTGTTGCCATGGAAGAGTCCAAGGCCAGCCCGCTTTGTCCTCCTTTATAGACTACGTGCTCGTAGATAAGAGGCTGGAGGAGCTCTTTATTAGTATCGGACATGTAACTTAACGAGTATATCACTGCCGCATGAGATGTGTCATATTTTTGTGGCACTTGGTGTGTTCTTTCAGTCGACAGATTCAATTCTTTATTAATAGTCTCAGGAGAATTTTCTTATATTGTCTCTGATTTTTCTTGGTTCTGGGCAGTGAGTTCTCTGATGGAAGGACACCAGTTACTTGTATGTTGGATTGTCTTTGAACTCTATACTTGTTTGTTTTTCTTTGATTACTTGGATCCCTTGTTTTTATCGATTGTCACTTTTTTTTTCATTTTTTTAATTTTAGCTTTCCTGTAGTCAGTAAATTGATGAAGCCATCTTTCTTTAGTTGCTGTAAATTTTACTCTATATATTGCTTTTCTAATGTTTATTTGCTCCCCAATTTATTTCTTTAGGTCTACAATCTCATTCTCTCTTTCTTTCTTTCTTTCTTTCTTTCTTTCTTTCTTTCTTTCCTTTTTCTTTGGGCGGGGGGAGGGTTAATGTTGCCTTTGAATTCTCAATTTACTGCACTCTTATTCATATTAAGTTCTATGGCTCAGAGATCTTTCTGGGGGAATCCTCCTCTTCTTGCATTATGTTTTCTTGGAGGCTGAATTCTTTGTCTTTGATACAATGTTTCATTTGTCCTTTCCTCCAGGAGTCTGTGTTTGTAGAGACCAGACCTTTTTGTTTGCTTTTTATCACTCTGTTCTTGCCTGGGTGAGTCTTTGCAGATCTTTGTTGTTCTGGGTGTGGGTGATTTCTGGGTTTGAAGCCTCTCTTTTTTGCCCCCTTACCACCCAGTTGAAGTTTGATGGCTAGATTTTTGTTTCTGTCCGTGCTTTCTGCACCCTGAGGGCCTGCAGAGCAGCCAGGACTGGCTATGCCATGGCAGGTGGTATGCAGGGCGCTGACTAGTCATGGCTAGATGATGTTGGCTTGGTGGCTTTTGCTTCTGGGATGTTTTAAAGGTTCTTTTAAGTGGGCTCAGTCTTCCTGTGGAGGAACACCCACTGCATACCCTTGGGCAGTATTCTCTGGCTTTGGATCAGCCCCGGATTTCACCATGTATTCCTGGAACCTTCACTTCCTCCCAGCAGAGGTAATCAGCACCAGGGTTCATGGCCCCCTCTTCATCCTTTTCTCCCCTGAGGATGTTTTCACTATTCCCCACTCAGAAAAGAGGAATATATTGACACCTGCTCAGGTTGCTTTTCTCCAGATTTGCTGATACGCATGAAAACTCTCCGGATTTTTTATTTAGTCCCTGGTTCATCTTCCTTCGCGTGGTAGATGCTGGGTTTTGAGCCTGGCCATGCCATCCTGTTCTCTTTTTTGTTCTACAGTCTTCCTTTACTTTCCCTGGCAGGCAGTGTTTGATTATTATGTACTCATTTTTTCTTGGTGTTTTTTTTTTTTTTTTTTTTGACTGGTGATTTTTAAAAAAATTTCTGCTTTAACATTTTTTTGGTTAAGTTTTGGAGGAGTGAGATTTTGTAAGAAGTTTGTACCGTTTAAGAAAATGTTTATTTTTGAGAGAGAGAGAGAGAGAGAGCGAGAGAGTTAGCAAGGGAGGGGCAGAGAGAGAGGGAGACAGAGAGAGACAGAGGATCTGAAGTAGGCTCTGTGCTGATAGCAGCCAGCAGGATGTGGGGGCTTGAACTCATCAGCTGTGAGATCACAACCTGAGCCGAAGTCAGATGGTTAGCCGGCTGAGCCACCCAAGTGCCCCAGGAGTTTCTATCATTTAATACCCAGTATCACTTTAGAAGTTTGTATAGAATCCCATTGTATTTCATTCCCCTGTATCTGTTGATCAGTCATGACGAAGGAGGGAGGACTGACATTTTCTAAGTGTCTTCTGTGTGTCAGGGAGCACGTAAATAGTCTGATTCGATTCTCGCCGCAGGTAAATGCCAGTATTTCTGTTTTACAGACAAAGAGATGAGGGCTCAGAGAAATTGAGTATCTTGTCCAGGGGGACACAAGTCGTGTGTGATCCCTGTCTCAGCTTTACGTTGCTCTCAAATCCCTCCTGTTTCCTCAGACCACACCTCCTCCAGAAATCACAGCCCAAATGGAAGGCTTAAGGTGTTTGGTGTTTTGATATCATTTTAATACGTTACTACTTGTAAGAGAACACTGTTCTTGTTTTTCTTCTTTCTTTTTAACTGGTAGTGAACGTTGAACACGACTTCCCTGGGGCCGGGGACCTGTGTTCTCTGTCTCTCCCTTCGCCGTGAGTACGAAATGGCATTTGCAGGAGGTGTGAGCTCTGAAAATGAGCCTTCGAATGTTCCATGCCCTGTGTCGCAGGGCCCCTGTTCTGGGCATGTTGCTACCCGTGTGCTCAGCCCTCAACTAGGTTCTCGCTCTCAACAGCCAGCCACTCAAAAACAAGGGCCATTATGTAATAATCTGGCCCTAACAGCCCCCACAAAATTACACACCGCTCCATGCCAGTGTGAACAGACACGCTAATGAATGTTTACCTCTTCACCAAATGGCCATTTTTCCAAACCTTAGTACAAAATCACATGCCCCGTATTCAGAAAGTATTCCACAGGACTTTCCGAGAATTAACATTTTGGTATTTACTGAAAGACTCCTCAGTGGGATGTCATTTATTTACTTTGGGGTCTCAGGTTTATTGTCAACGATGAAAATGGGTACAATGCCCATCTTAGGTGTATGGAATGTTTATGAGTTTCAAAGCATTGTTATGGGTTAATGTTGTTTAGCTATCTGGCAACCCAGAGAGATAGGTGGGGTGTTTTTGACCCACTTGTACCTTTAACTTTATATTGTAAGTTTTCGGAGCAGAGAAATGGAAATTATAGTGCAGTGAATACTTAGGACTGAACAGCTGAACAACGTATTGAACTACACACACACACACACACACACACACACACATGCAAATATATACGTATACTTTTTTAAAACCACCTTAAAGGAAATTATAGAAAGGAGGACATTTCACATCTAAATACTTCACTATGCCTCCACGTAAAATATGATTCCTATCCTTATAAAAACGCAACCCTATTACCACTCCTAATAGGAGTGGTTAACTATAGGAAAAGGTAACTGTTCCCTAATTTCACCTAATACCTGTGACATAGTCACATCTCTCCAGGTGTTCCTAAAATATCTCCATTGACAATGCTGTTGACATCCATAACTATGTCCCTAGTTCTGTCTCTAGAATGCTTATTTTTTAGACAGCCCAAAACCAAAGATCTTGCATTTCATTTGTTACATGATTTTAGTTTTCCTCTTTATTTTTTTTTATCCTTGTAAAATACACATAACATGAAATTTACCATCTTTAACATTAAAAAATTTTTAATGTGTTATTTATTTATTTTTGAGAGAGATAGGGAGACACAGTGCGAGCAGGGGAGAGGCAGAGAGAGAGGGAGACACAGAATCTGAAGCAGGTTCCAGGCCCTGAGCTGTCAGCACCGAGCTCAATGCAGGGCTCGAACCCGCGAATCGCGAGATCATGACCTGAATTGAAGTCGGACGCTTACTCGACTGAGCCACCAAAGTGCCCCTCATCTTTAACATTTTTAAGTGTTCACTTCACTGACATTAGATACATTATATTGTAGTATTGTAGCCACCATCACCGCCAACCATTTCCAGAACTCTTTCCATCTGGAAAAACTGAAACTCTGTGTCCATTAAATAATGACTCCATTCCCTTCTCCCCTCAAGCCCCTGGCAACCACCTTCTACTTTCTGACTCTCTGAATTTGACTCCTCTGGATGCCCCATGTAGGTGGAATCATACAGTATTCGTTCTCTTGCATCTGGCTTGCTTCACTGAGCATAGTGTCTTTAAGGTTCTATCCATGGTGTCGCCTGTGCCACAGTTATCTTCCTTCTTAAGGCTGAATCATATTCCGTCGTAAGTGGGTACCACATTTTGCTTCTCCATTCATCCGTCTATGGGCGCTAGGTTGCGTCCACATTTTAGCTGTCATCAAGTAACGTTGCTGTGAATGTGGCTCGACAGCTTTCCTCCTCCTTTAATCTAGACTCGTTCCTCCACTTTTTCCTATGAGGTCAACTTTTGAAGACATGAGTCCAGTTGTCATTTTATAGGACATTCTACAGAACGTTCCTTGTTTTGACTCTATCTCATTATTCCCTGATGGCTTGACTCGAAGTTAGTTTGGTCTTGACTGGATTTGTTTTGTTTGATCAAATTGGAGAACCGCAAAGGTGTCCTTTTTTTTTTTTTTTAAACGTTTATTTATTTTTGAGACAGAGACAGACAGAGCATGGATGGGGGAGGGGCAGAGAGAGAGGGAGACACAGAATCGGAAGCAGGCTCCAGGCTCCAAGCCATCAGCCCAGAGCCCGACGCGGGGCTCGAACTCACGGACCGCAAGATCGTGACCTGAGCTGAAGTCAGATGCTTAACCGACTGAGCCACCCAGGCGCCCCCAAAGGCATCCTTTTAAGTTCTTCAGATTAAATGTCTGGCCCATCCCTGTTTGCGATGCTAAGGGGTTGATGTGGGTAGTGACTGCCAGACCTCTCCATGTGAAAGGGACATTTGTTTCCTTGAAGTGGGTGTGAATCTGTGCTGTCACCCTTTATTTATTTATTATTATTAAAAAATTTTTTTTTTTTATTTTTGAGAGAGACAGAGACCGAGCACAAGCAGGGGAGGGCAGAGACAAAGGGAGACACAGATCTAAAGCAGGCTCCAGGTTGTGAGCTGTTCACACAGAGCCCAGTGCAGGATTCAAACTCCCCAACCGCGAGATCATGACCTGAGCCGAAGTCGGACGCTTAACCGACTGAGCCATCCAGGTGCCCCTCTGCTGTCACCTTTTAAAGTCTTTTTTAATGTTTATTTATTTTGAGAGAGAGAGAGAGAGAGAAGGAGAGAGGCAGAGAGAGAGAGAGAGAGAGAGAGAGAGAGAGAGAGAACGAATCTGAAGCAGGCTCCTCGCTGCCAGTGCAGAGCCCGATGCAGGGCTTGATCTCATGAACCATGAGATCGTGACCTGAGCCAAAATCAAGAGTCGGATGCTTAACCAGTTAAGCCACCCAGGCGCCCCTGTTGTTACCCTTTAAACAGATGAGGCTGTTGCCGAAATTCTGAACAGGCGCTAACTTGCTTACCGATAATAATCATCTCTCTTCATTGAGTGTTTGCTGTGTGCTGGGCACCAATGCAGAACTTGACTCATGTTGTCTCATTTAGTCCTTCAGGACTGTCCCCATTATGCAACTCAGTGTTGAGGACCCTGCTTGCCCTTCTGTTGTGAAGACACTTTGCGGACCCCTCCCCCTCCTGCTTTGCTTTTTTTCCTTGTCCTGTGTCCAGCCCGGGGGTCATGGCCTTACCCCCTCCCCTGCAGGCTGCCTGGTTTGACGTGGGCACTGTCTGTCCAGTTTATGTATCTGTGGAGTGAGGGCTTGGCTTTGGAGCGAGGCTGCTTGCATTCCTACCCTGGATCTACCCCTCCTGTGGGACTCTGGGTTGGTTCTGCACCTTCTGGACTTGAGTGTCCTCATCTGTAACTTGGGGATGATTACTGCCCACCTCAGAAGGTTCTTGTGAGTGTGGGGTACCCTACATGGAAGCCTTAGTATGGTGCCTGGTGCATAATAAATCTCAGCCTCCTTGAGGTCACCCCTTCCTTGGGTCCCTGGGGACGGTTCCTCAGGCTCTTGCCTTGAGGGTTTTGTTGTCATGCCCCGTGGAGAAACACTGCAGATGGCCGAAAATCTGGAGGAGACACAGAGTAGTGAGGATAGTTCCAGAACAGGGACCAGCCAACTATAGCCCGTGGGCCAGATCCTCCTTGTAGGCTGTTTTTGTACATCAAGTTTTATTGGAACACGGCCATGCTGGTTCATTTACATACCATTGTTTCCGGCCACTTTGGCATTACAACAGCGGAGCTGAGTAGTTGTGACAAGACCACATGGCCTGCGAAGCCGAAAATACTTCCTAGCTGGACTCTTATGGAAAACCTTGTAGACCCCTGCTCTGGAATCTTTTAAGAGTTCTTAGACTTGTGGTCTCTGATTGGGGAGGCGGGGGGGGGGGGAGGGGG
>NW_024412416.1:10927406-10951214 GCF_014898765.1 Herpailurus yagouaroundi
GGGGTGTCTTGGCTTCCCAGAGAAGATGTTGCTTCCTGGTGAATTCCGGCCTCCAGCTTTCATTTCCGGGGTTACCAGTTGCCCATCTTTCTAGTCTTTTTACCCAGACCCTAAGGCTGACGCCTTCCTCCGGGCAGGCTCCTCCTAATGATTTTAGGCTGACCACCTCTGTGCTCACAGCCATTCTCTCGGCTGGGCAACATCTGGGGACTCTGAAGGCCCCACATTGGAGGTTCCTGTACTTGGGATCTTTCCTCCTAGCCAATCAGTGGAGTAGGCCTGCTTGTGTTTTGCAGGGTACCTTCTAGACGACCCCCAGGGAGCTCCTGTGCACCCCCCCACCTCGGCCGCCCCGTGTGGTTACAGTCTGTGGTGGGGGGGTGGGGGGTGCGGCCTTCCCTCTAGTCCTGCTCCTGGCCCTCGAACACAGTAACAGCTAATTGTAGATATTTCACTTCTGCCAATATGTTTGGGGTCCTGCTGCTTGACCCAAATGGAACTGATTCAGCTCCACTCAATGAGAAACCTCATTTCTGTAAGTTACCTCTGCATTTGGATGGCAACACGCCGCTTTCCTCACGTCATTTTCTCTTGCGTGCAGCTTATGTTACTTGATTTATTTCCTGGTCTTTCAGATCATTTTTATTGATCTGAGGCATTACATTTAATTCTGATGTGGAAGATTCTCTTCCCTCGGATTTTATGTCGTCTCCCAACCTCTTAAATCATTATTTACCATTTTTAATTAGTTTGGCATGGAGCCTCTGGAAACGATGATGGCAGTTCCCCTTGTAGATACGTTTTTAAATTTATGACACCAAGCCCTGCCCTCGCCTCCCTCAACCTTCCCCTTAAGACACTTGAGACGTTTGTATTCTGGAACACCTCGCGAGTTAATCAAGTCCAGTTTATTGAGCCTCTGCGATTTGCCAGGCACTCTTCCAGGTTTGGGGGACAGAGCACTTAGCAGAACACACAGAAATCTCCGCTCGGAGGGTGCTGACGTGAGGGTGCTTTTCTCAGAACCTTTGCTAATGACGTCAGAGCAATGGTTGGGATTCTCGAAGGAGTGGGTGTGTGTGGCTGAAGGTGAAAAGTGCCTTCCCATCCTCTGTGCAACAGGTGGCAGGGCCACACACACACACACTGCCCTCCTGTGTCAGGGCATTGCTGAGACACAGAAAACCGCACTGAGGAAATGGGGCACAATCCAGCATCCCGGAAATGAAACCATCGTGTGGGAGATCTTAAGCATGGTGTGGATTTGGGCATTTTCGGTTGGCTGCAAGGCTCCTTAGTCCTTGGTAGGAGCCGGAGGGCATCGGAAGGAAGTAGCTCGGGGCGCTTGGGTGGCTCAGTCAGTTGAGTGTTGACTTCAGCTCAGGTGGTTCGTGAGTTCGAGCCCTGCTGTCAGCCCAGAGCCCACTTAAGACCCTCTGTCCCCTTCTCTCTCTGCCCCTCCCCACTCACGCTCCCTTAAAAAAAGAAGAAAGTAGCTCATTGGGTGTTTGCAGGACCTGATCGTCTACATATTGGCTTCCACAGCACAGAGACAAAATGATGGAACTTCTTGAAGCTTCTGTTGAGTATGTTAAATGTGAAGTGTTCAGAGTGACATTTTGACAGGGACAGATCAAGCACTCTGTTATGTTTTAAAACCAGACTCTCGTTTTGTGTCAAAGCATCCAGAATTGTCACCTCCTCGCCGCCTTCTTCGCAGCTCAGAGCGTGGGCTTTTGCGTCCAGAAAGAACCTTCATTCACCAATGTCCAGACTAAGACATATGTACAGAGACTGAAAAAGTACCCACACTTCCTCAGCAGGACCTTAATGCTTACGGAGAGAAATGTTGCCATTTCCTGGAGATTTTATTTGTTTTCCTTACCTTTGGGGAGTAAGAATTGAGCCTCTTTTCCTCTCTTTCCCTGTTCATTCCATTTCTCTCATGAGTGGTTGTGTTCTTTTCTTCCTGGCATTCAAATAGTTCTGGAATCTACTCTCAGGCATAATTACAGCCTAACTGTAAAGCGGAATATGGGACTCTGTTTGCACGATCTGCCTCTGATCTGTACCTGTGCTTTAAACACACACTTTTACCCACATGCAGTGAATGGGGCAGCCGTGTTTCCAAAGGCAATCATGTAATGCGACAAGTGCTATTATACAGAATAGCTGTTAGCATAAGGGCTCTACTAAAATATTTATTGCTTGTCCCCGAGCTGGCGCCCTGTAATGCAGGTACATTATGCATCACCACTTATACTATGATACGCTTGGTTTCTGTCACGTATTTTGTCTGCCCTTTTTGTTTTTTTAAAGCCACCATATGCATTTTCCACTTTGAAGTCCATTAGTTCCTATGGAAACCGTGATGTCACTGGTGGGGGCGGGGGTTAGTAGCATCCGGGAGGACAGTATGAAATCATTTTATTTAATGGTTTGAAATTTATACTACTCTTGGGGAAAAGTATGGGTATGTTGGAGACAATGGTGTGCTTCTACGATTATAGCTAGCATGATGCGTGTGCATGTAACAAAAGTCAGCATTTGAATTTTTTTTTTTTTTTTAGGTTGCAGACAAAAACATACCTGGAAATTAGGAGAAATATACAAAGGAAAGAAAAGGGAAGGCCAGGGATTCATGTGATTGTTCCGGCTGCCCAGGGGTCACTATTACAGCAGGTGCATAGAGTTCCCTCTATAGGTGTGGTGTGTAGGATAGGTCTTGGGCTCTGTGAGTGACACTTGTGTTCCGGACAGTGGTCGAATTGATTCTGATGTGCAGCTAAACTCTCTCTCTCTCTTTTTTTTTTTTTTTTAATTTTTTTTTTTTTATTACTTTATTTTTGAGAGGCAGAGAGAGAGATAGAGTGCGAGCGGGGGAGGGGCAGAGACAGAGGGAGACACAGAATCCGAGGCAGGCTCCAGGCTCTGAGCCGTCAGCACAGAGCCCGACGTGGGGCCCGAACTCGCGAGCTGTGAGATCATGACCTGAGCTGAAGTTGGATGCTCAACTGACTGAGCCACCCAGGCGCCCCAGTGCAGCTAAACTCTTAACAAGATCCCTAAAAAGGTGCTGGTGGTCCCAGAATCTTGTCTTGGGTGTGACAGGAGAGGAGGGGGCATCTTGAGTCCCAGGTAGGGCACCCGGATCTTTTTAATAGGTACTCAGGTGCTATGCAGAGTGTCTGAATGAAGCTGGCCTGTGTTCTTCAAAACTGCTCTCTCTTTTTCCCTTTAAACTTAGTTTTGGGGTAATTGAACATTCACACACATATGTAAGAAATACTACAGAAGGACACCCAATCTCAGTGGTAGCATTTTGCATAACTGTAGTACATTGCTGCAGGCAGGAAGTTGGCATGCATACAATTCACCAGCACACTCCCCCAGTTGTCTGTGCATTTGTTTGTGTGTGTGTGTGTTTAGTCTGTTTCATCTCCTGGGTAGATTCATGTGATCACCGCCAGTCAAGGTACGTAGCTGTCCACCCCCCTCCATTGGATTTCCTCCTGCTACCCTTGTGTGGCCACACCCTTCCCTACCCCCTGACCTCAGGCAGTCACTGATCTAGCCTCCAACTTGGAAACGCTGTCACGTTAAGAATGTTACATGGATGGAATCATTTAGCATGTGATCTTTGAGATTTGCTTTTTTTTTTTTCCCCACTCAGCAGAGATCTCTGGAGATCTGAGTTGTTGCATGAACTAGTATTCCATCCATTTTCATTGCTGAGTAATATTCCGTGGTATGGACGTACTACCTTTATGGAAACAATCACTCCTTCAAGGACATTAGGTTGTGCTTATTTTTTCAAAGAGAAGGACCTGGGAGAGTTTGATGGGGTCCCAACAGCACGGAATCAGGGAGCACTTTACAAGGATCCAGTCTCTGTCTCCTGTTCTCTTCTGGAATTTCCAACAGGGCTCCCTCCAGAAGCAGTAAGGTGCAATTTATTTAGAAAGAAGGCAGGCAGGCAGGCTGTGGAAAGAGCCCACTGAGTCCCAGGGGAGCTGACTAGCCAGCTCATATGTCTCCTTTCAAGGGTGGGCCTGAGTCTGAGATACATTTAGTTTATTTGCAGAGGGGAGCGGAGGCACTCTGTGCTCTGAGACCTGCATTTAAGCATCTGCATTTCTCTTCCAGGAGTTGATGGAAGAAGGTACTTTTTGTTTTTGATAAAAGGAGCTGTAGGGGCACCTGGGTGGCGTAGTCGGTTGAGCGTCTGGCTCTTGGTTTCTGCTCAGGTTGTGATCTCACGGTTTGTGGGTTCGAGCCCTGCATCAGGCTCTGCGCGAACGTGCAGAGCCTGCTTGGAATTCTCTGTCTGTCTGTCTGCCCTTCCCCTGCTTGCTCCCTTGTTCTGGGACAGATCATGGGTCTTACGGGTTGATTTTCATGTTGAAAAATGTTGTGCTTGGCCTTTTCAGGAAATATGTCTGGGGATTGTTTAGCCAGTCACGTGACAGAATTTTAACACCAAAATCATTCTCAGAGTGCCAGCTGCTGGTTTGAGGTTCATCGGAAGTGGCCCAAGCTGACCGACCCCGTGACCTGACGTTGTGAGTCCCCACTGAAAGACTTCTCTTGACCTTGTGTCTGATGCAGTCAGCAGACTGTCCCTTTGTCCTCTGCCATTCAAGTTACTGACCTAAAGAAAGGAAGGGATTTTAACATTGGGACAAGAGGTGGCCCACGGGGGAGACAGAAACACGTGCCTCTGGCCCAGACTTCAGGAGGTGGTCTTCTTAGCGTAAGCAGTGTGGTTTCTTTGCCTGGCAGTCTTCCCGTCATCTCCTAGCACTCCCCTGGGATGTCCTGCTGCAGTCAGGTAACCCTGTACATTCCCCATCCTCACCTCCCCTGCCTCTCCCTGGCCAGGTCCCTGGCCCTCCTCCTGCGGCCTCCTTTGCAGTTGACTCTCTTCTGACCCTAAACCTTAAGACCAGTGCCTTGAAGGATGGCTCAGCTTAGTTCTAAAGCAGCCTGGGATGCAGGCATTGTGTGTGGGTGGGCTCTTCCCCGAGGACTTTCCTCAGTTGCCTGGAAGGTAGGCAGTACCTTCAGGGGCCATGCTGTATGAGAAGTGCTTAGCCGAAAATCAGGCTTAGCCTTGGTGAGGTACGTGTACAGGGAGAGGGGCACATGGGATGCACGCACAGCGAGAGGACAGGAAGTTCATGCCTCCTTTCTCAAGCACATGTTCAGGACATGCCTTTACCGAGTGGGATCGTGGATAAACCATTCATACTTGCAAAATAACGTATCCTTGAAGGTGTGCGTTTGCTTGTCTCTGTGTTCATGTTCCCAGTTCAGGGTTGAGGCCATGGTAGGTATTTGGTGAATGATCGCTGAATGAATGAATGAATGAATGAATGAATGAGCGAACGATCAAGCAGGCAGACATGAACTTGCATTCAGTACAGGAGGGATGGGGGGATTTGCAACCTCCTCTCCCACAGCCACCCGCATACGACTTTTCCTTCAGCCCTCCTCTGATTTCACCAAATACGTGCCAAAAGTAGAACTCCGTCAAAGCTAGTGAATTGTGGCCTAGAAAGCAGTGGAGTTTCTTTGAGGTCAGGTGTCTCCTGGTATCCCAGGGTGCTGTGGTATCACCTGGTTCTTCAGGAACTTGGTTGGGCTGCAGTCGTGGTGCCTGGTGTGTAAGGGAATGTAGCAGGTGGCACCTTCATAAACAGGGGAGCCGCAAGGACCTGGGAGGGAGCCGTGTGCTCCAGCCGTTCGGATTCTGGGCCTGTCAGTGCATCTTAATCTTTAGGTCTCCAAGATGCTTTGAGGCTGGTTGGTAATAAAATGACCCCCTCCTCCTCCGCCCACCACACCCACCCCCGGGTTTTTTTGTTGTTGTTCTTGTTAGCAGCAGGGCAATGGTGGCCCGAGTCTCCCTTCTACTAGGTGCCGGGAAATGCTTGCTTTGTGAAACTTGAGGATGAAAAGAGAAGCGTCGTGCCGAGGTTCTAGCAACCCCTCTTTCCAGTTTGCCTTTTCACTCCCATCAGTGGAGGGACCAGAGGGAAGCTCAGAAACCGCAGGCTCCTCAGTAGGAGAAGCACCTGTTGGGGATCACAGCATCCATTCCCTGCCTCCCTCTTGCTGGGATGTTGGGGCTTGTGGATGATGGGCTGTCTCGCTCTGGCATGCTGGGGGGGCGGTGGTTTAGACACCATCCTGCCCCCTTGCATTTCCTTCCATTTAGCAGTCATTTCCGTAGGGATTACCCCTCTCAGTTATTTGTAATTATCTTCTTTTATGCCATTATATACCCTTACAAGTTGCTGTTGGTTATAAATGCCAAGTTGTGATTTAGATCTCTTAGTAATTACGAAGGTGATCTTTTTGCACATTATTCATACCTTCATGATGATTGCAGGTGTTCTCCCGGCTGGTATGTAGAAATGTTGGTTCCAACTCTTTTTTAAGCAGGGTCGTATTGGTAATATCTCTGGGAGCATCGTCCTGAGGTACCATGTCTACGTACTCAGTTCTGCCTGCTGGGCCGGGGACTCTGTTACATGCAGTTCGTGCATCGTGCACTTAACCCTGTCACTGATGAGCGCACAGCAATGTTGGACGGAGCAGAAAGCTTTGCCACTGTAACGTCACATAAAGTTACATTAATGGTCAAAATAGTCACAATGAATGATAAGAGTAGTGGTACTGTCTATGACTTTCTAAGGTTTTTACATCTGTTTAGTCGTCTCAGAACCTTGTGTAATAAGTACGGCTTATTACCTTTATTTTATAGCTGGAGAGTGAGTTTCTGAGGGATCAGGAAATGTGTTGGTGTCACCCAGCTTGAGTGGCAGGGCTGGGCGCCAAAACCAGGCCTTCTGACTCCAGAACCTTTTTTTTTTTTTTTTTTAAATAATAAAAAAGTTGTTTTAAAACAAAGAAGCCACTATTAATCTCTTCAACAGAGATGATGTGAATCACTAACATCAGAAATGATTATGAAATGTCTGTTTTCCGGTATTAAATGGGGCTTAAGCGATTTCCACAATTTGCATCTTACTAGAAAGCTTCGATAGTTAGATTTGGGTTCTAATTTTGACGTTTCCTTTTTTAAATCACCACTGTGATTTGTTCAGATTAAGCGCTTTTTGGAAACCCACTTTGTGCCAGGCCCTGTACTATGCGTGTCCCACACATCGCCTCATGTAACTCTTAAAATAGAATGATTCTTTGAGAACCAAAGAAGCTGAGCGCTTCACAGAGGTGAACGCATCAGAACCTCTCCCGATTGCTTGGGCTCAGTGGCTGGAGCCCTCCTGGCGAGCTCCCCCCACCTGTGTTCCAGGAGCATGGCGTCTAAGGTCTTTCTCCAGTGCACCAGGAAAGCTTTCTGGGAGACGGTGCGGTTCTGTGGGTTCTCTGGTTCTTGCTCATTTAGTAGGAAAAAGCCTACCCATCCCATGTGGGGGCCCAAGAAGGAAGTGGCTGGTGAGGGGCAGGCATGGTGAGCCTGCCTTTCTGCTCTGGGGCAGCTAGTAGGTGGATCCTCACAGAGCAGAGGCCATCTCCTTTGTCCATTTGCATTGTCACTGGACAGCTCCAGACCTGACTCTGCCTTTTCTGTCATCGCCTCCTTCCCCGGGGCTCCCTTCCCAGAGCTTGCTCCTGAGGGCAGGAGGGCCATGCTGGCTTCTCCTTGAATGAGCTCAGAGGTCAAAAGCTTCTCAAGGGAAGACTCAGGACATCAGAGGCCAGAGTGCCCTTTTCAAAGCTGTCCTGGTGCCTCTGTCTCCGGTAGAAGCTGGGCAGACTCACTTTCTTTTCGCAGCCAAACACCAGAGTGTCTGAAATCATAGACGAGAAAAGGGAACCCTTCTCCACTGGGCACCTGGGTCAGGAACGCCCAGGGTCTTCTAATAATGCTGAGAAGAGACCCTTGTTAGGTTTTTAGCTTTTGTAAGAAATCAACCCTGAAACTGCGAGGATGACCCTTGAACAGGTGCATCAGTCTCTGTCCTTGATTCCATTCACAGCAGGCAGTTTAGGGTAGATGTCCACTGTGAGCAGCCCTATGCTGCCTGAATGGATCCTCCCACCCCCCTTTTTATTTTGCTGCTAATGTATGGGATGCTAGAGAAGCCTCTCTGGGCAGATGACATTTGAGTAGATTTGAAGGAATCAAGTTACGTGGTTATTCAGAGTGTGTGTGTTTCAGGCAGAGGGAGTAGGAAGTGCAAATGGCCTGAGGTTGAAGCATGCTTGCTATGGATGATCAAAGACTAGAAAGGTGAGTGAGTCACTAGCTGGGGGAAAGTGGTAAGAGATGAGAGCAGATGTAGCTGGAAGACCAGATCCTGCAGGGCCCTGTGAGCCGCCAGACGGCTGAATCGATCCTTTTTAAGTATTCTTTCAGGCAGGCAGGAGTGATCAGTTCGTTTCTCCAGTGCCCCTCTCAGCCTCTGCGTGTTTGCTTTTCCTCCAGTGTGTCCTGTGTTTCCCCCTTGGTCTCTGTTAATTGTGCGATGGGAACATTTTCCCTCCAGTAATAATAGCACAAAAACCCATATAGGAAAGCTTAGGAGGTCGTATCTTTTTCCGTGAGCTCTTATTAGCTGAAAAATGACATTACAGCTCATCTCCTATGCTTCTCTTTTAATTAAGATCCGCCTCCCCTCCCTTCCACCCCCTCCAAACACACAGTCCTGCCATTAGGGGAGATCTATCTCCTAGGAGCCCCTGGGTCAGGGTGGCTTCCTCATTTGTCTTCCTGTGGGGTGAGTGTCTGAAACCCCTCCCCCCTCTCTGCGTGACTGTGAACCTGGACAAGAGCGATTTGCCTCTTTATGCTCTGCCCTTCCAAAGAGAGATGTGATATCCCACATCGGTGTTGTTTGTACAGTGCGACCCTATTTATACGTTTACTGACTGCGGAGTCCCCACATGCAAGGAGTCAGTGTCCCTACCTTTGTGGCTTTGTTCTTAGGACCTCACACCGACTCCATCGATCTGAACAGCCTGGCTTAACTGCAGCTGAGCACGGAGGGTGTGATGCGTTGGTGCTTTGTCGATTCTCGGCAAAAGTTGGGAAAATGAGGGATCGTGGGTATTTGACGAGCCCCGGAAGACGGCAGGTGTGGACGAGGGCCTTCCATCCTCCTTTTCTAATCCTGCAGTTTATATACTCTTGTTTCACAACTTGAAGCTGGCAGGTGAAGGAATTTTGCTTCCAGCTGACGTTGCAGTTGACCGGGTGAGGAGGCGGGAGTTATTTCCCTCTCCTTTCTGCGTCCCGTGTCCTGGCCAAGACTCAACGTTCCCAGTAGAATCCCTGCCAGCCTTTATGGCCCTTTGCGTGACGTGTCTGAACGCCCGGTGTCATTAGCACTGTCAGTGCGGGGTCACAGATGAGTTTAGAAATGCCTTCGAATTCGGAGTCAGTATGATGATAGTTTTGCGTTCTTCTTCACTACTTTTCTGTTCTCATTGAGAATACGGTCACCTTCTCTTCCCCTTCCCCTACCCTCTACCATTCCCCTCTTGAGTGCGGCCTTTTCCGGACTGTGTCTGGCTGTCCAAGCACCCGTGGCTACCTAACGCCCCCAAGAGCCACCCTGAAGATCTGTATTTTTTTCAGTTTTTTAAATTATTGTTTTTTAATGTTTATTTATTTATTTATTTATTTTTTACCGTTTATTTACTTTTGAGACAGAGAGAGACAGAAGATGAACGGGGGAGGGACAGAGAGAGAGGGGAGACACAGAATCTGAAACAGGCTCCAGGCTCTGAGCTGTCAGCACAGAGCCCAACGCGGGGCTCGAACCCACGGACCCCGAGATCACGACCTGAGCTGAAGTCGGCCGCTTAACCGACTGAGCCACCCAGGCGCCCCAATGTTTATTTATTTTTGAGAGAGAGAGAGAGAGAGAGAGAGCGAGCATGCAAGCAGGGGAGGGGCAGAGAGAAAGAGAGAGATGCAGAATCCGAAGCAGGCTCCAGGCTCCAAGGTGTCAGCACAGAGCCCTACGCGGGGTTGGAACCATGCACCGGTGAGATCGTGACCTGGGCCGAAGTCAGACACTTAGCCGACTGAGTCCCCCGGGCGGCCCCACCCTGAAGGCTGAGATAGTGCGGCAACAAAGCCGGTACCCCTCGCCCGCACCCCACCCTGTCGAGTGCCCTGGTTCTGCCTGAGTGTGCGGGAGCCCCTCAGCAGCTGGAGCCAGCTCGCCCTCATCTTGACACCCCCGGATGGCCTGGCGGCTTTGGCCGTTTGGAGCCCAGCTGGAACCGGTGGAGGGGGGAGGGGGGTTGCTGGGCGGTCCCGCAGAAGTCAGTTGCCGCTTCGTCCTACTAAACAGATTTCAATCCTAGGACCTTCTGAAGACCCACTGCCCTCGCCCGGTCTTCTGACGGACTTTGTGACGAAGGATGTTGGGGAGGGAGCCTCTAGGTTTAACGAATCCAGGCTGGATGCACCGCCGAGGTTTTAACATCTCCTTCTGCTGTGCTAGCTGTGTGCCCTGGACAAGTCGCTTAAGCTCTCTGAACCTCTCCTCCCGGATCTAAATTGAAGTCAGTGATACCTGCGCCACACAGTTTGCGCCAGGATTTCATGAGATCACGCCCGTGGAAGGCGCCGCGTCCGGGTCTTGGCACGCCGTCCGCGCTCGATGGGTAATGAACTTCCCTCCTTTCCTCAGCCGGGATCCCAGGCGGGAGAAGAAAAGGCCCAGTGAGCTGCAAGGCATGCTGATTTGCTCTCCGCAGCGATCTGTGCTTGGCAGGTTTCAGATACTTGCAAACAGAAGTAAAAGAGCTTTGATTATGCCCTTGTTTGTGGTTTGCTTGGGTCGTGTTATTTTCCGAATGGACAAGATGGCGGCCGTCTCACTGCCGCTGGGTGAAGGGCTGGCCGGGAGTCAGGGTGGAGAGTCAGTACTTGGTCAGGGGACTCCCAGGTCCCCCGTGCCTCGGGCGTGGGTTGGCGGCATTGTCCGAATGGGGTGTGGTCCCCGGGCCCGGGTTTGCTGAGCCCCTCCCTGTGTGCTGTTGCACCTCTGGGCACATCTTCAGGTGGTGTGTCTTTGCCCGTCGTAGATGCACTGGCTTGTCTTTCAACCGCTTAAGTTAATGCTCTTCCAGGCGTGCACGTGACCCGTGCTTGGCTGTGACCTGTGTCGGTGGGAGCCTTTAGCGGGCCTCTGGAGGCGCACTGCCTGGATTCCAGTTCACCTCTCACTGGATGGCCTGGGGCATCAGGAACCTCAGTCTCTTTGTCTGCAAAATGGAGTAGTGATGGCCCTTACCTCATAGGATTGCATGAGGATTAGGAGGATTAATCCAGAAAAGTGGTTAGCGTGGAACCTACTCCATAATAAGTGCCCAGGAAAGGCTGCTTGTGTTGATATTAACAACAGGTAGTACGTGGGCATTGATGATTACAGAAGAAATATGTTCCACGTAAGTGGACATTGTTAGTTTTTCTGTACAGCAAGCCCTATTATTCCTTGACTGAGGTTATAAGGTTGGAGGTACAAACTCCTTAGCTAAAAGTAAATTCTGTATTGTCACCAGGGAAGGACTGTGGGTGGCCACACTGAATCTGGGGTCTGTCCCTCCCTCCCTCCCTCCTTTCCTTCCTTCCTTCCTTCCTTCCTCCCTCTTTCTTTCTCTTTCTTTCTTCCTTCCTTCCTTCCTTCCTTCCTTCCTTCCTTCCTTCCTTCCTTCCATTTATTTATTTTGAGAGAGAGAGAGCACAAGTGGGACAGGGGCAGAGAGAGGGAGAGTTCGAGCTCGAACTCACGAACCATGAGATCATGACCCAAAGTCTGACATGCAACCGAGCCCACCCAGGCACCCCTGGTGTCTATTTGTAGTACTTTGTAGGCTTTGAAGTACGGTGTCCCTCTGATATCTTCCATTAAACTCCACTCGTTGTTCAGCCCTTATTCCGGTGCCCGAGTTTCCCTGCGTTTCTGGTCCGAAGCTCACATTGTTTCTCCTTACACTTGTGGGTGAGCATGGCCGTTGGTGCTGGGTAGCAGGGCTTGTGTTTTAGTTCAGGGCTCCGTGCCCTGTTGTACACAATGCTGGCTTGTTCTATGAATTTACTAGCCCGGGAGCTCTGTAAGGTAGGCTCATTTCCAGTGCGATCGCTATCCACTTAGTGTCAAGTTCCACATAATTATTGACCCTTAGAATCTGCCCGTACTTACCTGTGTAGCGGCATGGTGAGCCTTGCTTTCTATGTGTTCATTTAGGCTGTTAGCCCAGGCAAGTCAATGTGGCAGTTAAGGCAAATGGAAGAGGCTTGAATTGTTTTTCCTTCCTTTATGGGTTGAATGATTTCATTGGGCATCGTTCAGAATTGTTACTATTTTATGACATATAGTTCATAAATACCGTTTCCCCTGAGAAGTTGTCTTGTTATGTTAAAGAATAAGTGACTTTAAGGGGGAGATAGTATACAGTTTGCTGATTTTTGCAGTCGAGGAAACGCTGTGCCATTCATTTCCTACCAGAACAAAGTACAAGCCCAGACTGAGTGTCTTCCCTTTTGTTTACATGCCCAGTCCTCTGCTTATATTTGTGTTTGATTTATTTATGGCTGTGTGCATATATATGTGTGTATATGTGTGTGTGTGTGTACACCTGTATGTGTCTGCTCGCACGTAAATATGTATACGTATGTACACACTTAACGTGCAGAATATAGGACTGAGATTATGTTTTGTTCCCTCAATACTATCAATCATTTCTCCCCAATATTTTATCATGAAAGATTTCAAACATGTAAATGAGTTGAATTGTCCAGTTAATACCCACTGTTACGATTCTGCAAATAACATCTTGCTATATTTGCTTTATTGTATAATTATCTGTCTCTCCATTACTGCATTCATTTCCATCCTTTTGTTTTTGTGTTTCTAAGTAAGCTGCACGCTGCCCCTAATCATGGCCATGTGCTATTTTTGCGGAAAGCATGTTTGACTTATTGGGTCTTACCTGAGCCTTCCCTGGACCTCCTTCTTGACACCTGCTTATGACTAGGCTAGAAGCCTTCCCAGGAGGCCCAGAGCCCTCCCATCAGCCTCTCCCAGGGCTCTTGGTGTGGCCTTAAGAATTCTGATTCTTACTGTGCAATTTTTTTAATGTTTTTATTTATTTTTGAGACCAAGAGAGACAGAGCATGAGTGGGGGAGGTGCAGAGAGAGAGGGAGACACAGAATCAGAAGCAGGCTCCAGGCTCTGAGCTGTCAGCACAGAGCCTGATGTGGGGCTCGAACTCACAAACCCTGAGATCATGACCTGAGCTGAAGTTGGTTGCTCAACTGACTGAGCCACCCAGGCACCCCCTGTGCATTTAAAAAAAACAATTTAATGTTTATTTTTGAGAGAGAGAGAGAGAGAGACAGAGTGCGACGGCGGGTGGGGGGGGGCAGAGAGAGAGGGAGACACAGCATCCAAAGCAGGCTCCAGGTTCTGAGCTGTCAGCACAGAGCCCGATGTGGGGCTTGAACTCATGAACTGTGAAATCATGACTGAGCCAGAGTCAGGCACTTAACCTACTGACTCCCCCCGCCCCAGGCGCCCCTCTTACTGTATATTTTGAAACAAAGGTTTTCAAGATGCTCTCCATCCATCTTTCTACTTTTTCATGCTTAGAGCCTTAACTAGACTCCCCAGAAAATACTCTCTGCTCCCCATCTCTTAGCACCAGTCAGGTCAGGGCTCTGAGAGACACCAACTCCTGATTCAGCTTCAGGGTTTCCCTTTGGCTAGTTTCCAGCATTCTCTGGTCTGGGCCGCCTCCCCTCCTCCTCCAGCTAGCCATCAGGCTGACCTTTGAGATGAAGCGGTTCACAGCTGTCCTGCCTCAGTGGTGTCCCAGTCCTGCCCGGGCTGGAATGTTCAGAAGGAATGTTGGAATGAAGGCCTTGCTGGGAGGAAACTTCTTATTCATTTTAAATAATGGCTTTCTCCATTATGTTTGTAATAATAATGCAATGATTTCCATTTAATGTGCATTCTGTCAAAAAATAACTTGGAAAAAGTGAAAAATGGGCCCTTCATACAATTACAGAGGGAACCCAAGTCAAATAGATTTTTTTAAATCATGAACGGGGGAACCGGTAGGTTGGTAAAGCTGGCTCGAAGAGCGTTTGAGGAGCTGGGTATTTATAGGCATTTTGAAGAAAAAAAGATAGAAGAGAATAATTAGGTAAGTGTGGGGGAAATGGTGAGGTACCATTCAGATGAGCCTTGAGGTGACCCGGCTTCTGGAAGTGCAGCCAACAGAAAGCTCTGTAGTGGAGGAAGAAATTTTCCTCCACCCTTCTAGGTTCTTTTGGCTAGTCTGTTAATTGACATAAGACAGATCCACAGGATGAGAGCAAATTTCATTTCATATGTACTGGAGCCCCAGAGAAATCTGAGAGGCTCAAAGACAGGCAATTGAGGCTCATATGCCATCCTGAGCTAAGGAGGATATGGGGGTTTAGGGCTTCAATGAGAAAGGAGACAATTTGTAGGAAGACGGGATGAGCGGATGTTTGGGAAACAAACGTTCGTCGTGCCTTGAAGAGACAGACCATGGGACGCGGACTGGAAATGAACACATATGCCCTTCGAGGCCCCTATCCCTTACCCCACCTAGCCCAGACCCTTTGTAGTTACCTCTGGCGATAACTCTCTTGTACTAGGACCTCTGTCTGAATTCTTAGAGGCAGTTAAAGGGGAGGTTGAAAGCTCTTCCTGAGTCTTATGGACCTTGATTATTTTCAGCTTAAGATAATCTCCATGCCAATGGAGTGGTACATTTTGGGGAGTCAGGGGACTCGCTCTGAATCCTTTTAACCCTTGGCTGTCACCTCCCTTCAGGGATTGCCCTGGCTGAAGAGAGTCACCTGCCCGGAGACATGCTCCCTCTGGGGGCAGTCTGCGCCCAGTGTCTGATCCATGAGTGGGAAGAAAGCACGGACCTCTCACCCCCTTGCTTGATCTCTTGAGGGGCATCCTATAGTCAGAAAACTGCCCATGTGGTCAGCCAAGGCCGGTCACAAATGCATCCTAGCTTACCTTCTTTCTTTACTGAGTCCTGCTTCCTTCCCTCCCTTCTTTGGGGCTTGACCCCTAGAACACTCCTTCACAAACGTGTGGCTCCATGGCGATCATTCCAGAGATTCTGCCTCCTGAGAATCCCAGTCTGTCACAGTTAGATACAAAATCAGTGAGCGCCCTACAGCGCAGTGTGACTGTAACTTTTGGGGTTGTTTTTTCCATGGCATAGAAGGTCTACAACTTGGTACGTAGCTTCACAGTGTCCAAGCCCTTAATATATAGGAAATAACCAAATCAAATCCAGGTATACTCCTCTAGATCCAGGTTTGGCTGACCTGTAAAGAACAGCCAGATAGCAAATATTTCAAGCTCTGCAGGCAAACACCTCTTTTGCTCCCACACAACCCCATAATCCTGCTGTTGGAACAGGAAAGTAGTCTCGATGGCATGGCCATGTTCACAAAACCGGTGGAGGGTGGGATTTGGCCCGAGGGCCGTAGTGTCTGACCCCTGCCCTAGATGGTTGAGTCATCGGCGGGCAAGTCTCTTAAACAGTGTCCTGGTAGGACATGGAGAAGACAAGCTGCCTGCAATCTTTGCCCCTCTGATGCTCGGAGGATTTGATTTCTCAATCCCGCAGCAGCCCACAAGGTGCTCGTGTTTCGCATTTCATGAATGAGGTAACGGGATGAATGAGGGTTCTCCATCGTCTTTCTCTGTAAGTACATGATGGTCCCTGGAAGTGAGTGTGGTGGATCTAGCCCACAGGCTTGGCTGTTTCCTCCTCCATCAGTCTATGTCGCTGAGTCATGGGAAACACGGAGATAAGGGTTTGAGTCACTTTTGGGAGAGAAGCACTCAAGAAACAGCTGACTGCAGATTCATAGAGCCCAGAGGTATTTGAGGAGGTCCTGCCCAGCACCACACTCTCTCTGCCATGTGTCCTGGAATTGTCACACGATGGGTGGGTGTACCTGTGAGCAGGGCAGCGCGAATGCAGGTGGCTCTTATCCATTTAGGTTTTAGAGGAATTTTCCAGCCTGGACCTCGTGTCCTAGGCTGCATTCCTCTGACAGAAGTAGGAAGTCAGAATGGCTGAGCTCTTAGCTGGGCAGTGGCAGATGCTGGCTGGGCCACTGAGCAAGCCCCCTGGTCAGCCCGAGGCACTTGTCACTGTTAAGAAATATGGAGAATATTTCCAGTCTTTTCCTGCTCTGCCTTTGTAAACAGCCATTTGTTTTTTTTAAGTTTTAGTTTTTATTTTTGAGGGAGACAGAGACAGAGTGCAAGTGGGTTAGGGGCAGAGAGGGAGGGAGACACAGAATCCGAAGCAGGCTCCAGGCTCCGAGCTGTCAGCACAGAGCCCGACGCAGGGCTCGAACTCATGAGCCGTGAGATCGTAACCTGAGCTGAAGTCAGATGCTCAACCGACTGAGCCACCCAGGTGCCCCAAACAGCTATTTTTTTTCATGTTTATTTATTTATCTTGAGAGAGCGAGAGAGAGAACATGAGCAGGGGAGGGGAAGAGAGAGAGGGGAGAGAGAATCCCAAGCAGCCTCCACACTGTCAGTGTGAAATTAAGAGTTGGATGCATAACCAACTGAGCCACTCAGGCGCCCCTATAAACAGCCATTTGACAGGCTCTGGGTTTGAGTTCTGACTCCTCACTTCACCAGCTATGTGATCATGGGCAGGTTTCTTAAATTTGTTTTTGTCTCTGTTTCCTCATGTGTAAGATGAGGATAATAATAGTACCTTTAACATGGCTAATATGAAACTGAAATTAACTTGTACATGTAGAGTTTATAGAGTAGTACCTGGTAATACATAGTAAGTACTATGAAAGTATTTTATGCTATTGTTTTTGTTATTATTATTACAATTACCATTAGTTTTTAGCACTTAGTATGATGTCTGGCTAGTAACAGGTGCTCACTTCAGTGCATAAATGGGTCACATAAGAAATTAGATTCAGATAAAGTTCTAGAACAGTGCCCTCCAATGAAACTCTCTGGGATGATGGAAATAGGCTGTGCCGGTGCTGTTCAGTAGGATAGTGTAGGGAGGAAAAAGAAACTTCCCTCCACCCTTCTAGGTTCTTGATGGAGACCTCCCCTATAATAAAAGAGAGGTTAACAGGGGGCCCTAAAGATATGAGACCCAAAGAAGTGACCAAAGCTGATGGCTTTTACACCTTTTTGACAAGGAAACGATAAAGTTGTAAAGAATTGACAGGACAAAGATGTCTGAGTTTGGGTAATAAATAAAAGGAAGCAACAAGGTTCGTTTACATAGTCTTCTGGGCTCCAGAGTCCTTCTCTCTGGTGATAAGGATTTCTCCTTTCCTCCTGGTGTGGGGAAGGCACCTGTCACACGGGAGATTCATTTCCTGTTTTTAGGGAGACAAAGGACGGTCCGAGTGTCTTTGTATCCGCTGTTTCTTACGTGACTTTAATTCAAAATAATCAAAATGCCACAGTGGCACATTTTGAGATTACCTGCCCTGAACTCCCATCAGCTGTCAACTAGCCGCAGATGGCTAAGGAGCACTTGACGTGAGGCTAGTATAATCAGGGATTTTAAATTTTGTGCAGTCTTAATTTCCACTTACGCCACCTATGGCTAGTGGCTACCATGTTGGACGGAACAGGTCTCTGAACAAAAGCGTTCAGTGGTTGTGATTCCGTTGGTCTCGTTTCGGCATTTTTGTCAGCATCTGCATTAGCCTGCAGCCAGAATTGAGAACCATAGGACTGGAACTTTCAGGCCAGCACTTTTTCATCCACCCACACATCCATCCATCCATCCATCCATCCATCCATCCATCCAGTTACTCTTCTTGGCCCTAGCAGTCAGCAAAGAGATCTTGGCTCTCAAAGAGCTTGCCTGCCACCGAGGGAATAGATAATGTGAAGGCACAGGATATATGATGAGAACAAAAGAGGGCTTTGCGCTGGTGAATGGGTTGGAAGCGATGGCGGTGCTTGTTTAAGGAAAGCTGGGACCCTGTTTGGTGGGGAAACAGCCTGGTCCTGATCTGGGATAAGAGTGTTCCTGGCAGAGGGGGCAGCCAATGGTCTTAAGTTGGGACCCTGTTTGGCCTGTGTCTGAAGCAGGAAGAAGGCTGTGTGGCTGGCATGATGAGCCTGGAGAGGACATTGGCCAGAGAGGACCTTAGAGAGGAGGGCCCGGTGGGAATTTTCAGGACCTAGTGGGCCAGAGTCTGGAGCTCGGGATTTTTATTCTGAGCGCCATGGGGAGCTGTGGGAAAGTACTGAGCATGCCTCCTGTACTGCGTGCCTTATAGTGCGTGGCTGATATGGGGAGGGGATAGCGGTGGCTGGGTACAGATGGTACAGGGGAGACAGAAGAGTTTACAGATGGGGATCTATCAAGGTGGAACCGACAGAACTTCCTGACGGGTCGACTGAGTATGTGAAGGTCGCAGAGTGTTTCTATACCCTCCTTCCCAAATATACCTGGACAGTGAGACTGGGTATTTGGAGTACCCACTGACTGATGAATAAGCTTATCTTCCTTCCATCTTCAGGAGACTGCTTCAAGGCTTTGTGAGGCTACGGAGTGTGGGTCAGGGGGGGTCATAAAGCACGTAGCCTGGGGCAGTGTTTCCCTGACAGCAATGTGTGGATCACCTGGGGATATTGCTAAAATGCAGAATCTGACTCCTTAGGTCTGGGGTCTGAGATTTTGCTTTTCTAGAAGCCTCTTTGGGGATGTCAGTGCCACCTGTGTTTGAGCCCCACTTTACCCCCTAACGGCTGACTTGACTCCCTATCCTATGTTCCTGCTACACAGAGCACGGAACAGTGACCCTCCAGACCCCGTGGGTCTCGGGAGCAGGTTGTAGTGAGCCAGGAAGCACTCTCCCAAAGCCGAGTCTGTTCTTGCGGATCTACACGGGCATCTCGGATGGGTGGCTGCGAGCCCTCTCCAGACACTCAAGGAACTTGCTTTGTGGACAGGGAAGACCCCGTTCCTTTGTCCTTTGGGAACAAAGTTCCACAGCAATTATTTCACAGCCTGTAGCTCTGTACCCTCAGCTCCTCAGGTCCAATCTCTAGAACTACCTTTGAGGGGATGTATTTTACATGAGAAAGAAGGCTTTAAGACAAAATGACCCGTGGGCAAGAAGGCACGTGGCTCTCTGTATTTAAGCAACCCTGCGTTCTTTTTTTTTTAATTTTTTTTATTTTTTAACATTTATTTATTTTTGAGACAGAGAGAGACAGAGCATGAACGGGGGAGGGTCAGAGAGAGGGAGACACAGAATCTGAAACAGGCTCCAGGCTCTGAGCTGTCAGCACAGAGCCCGACGTGGGGCTCGAACTCACGGACCGTAAGATCATGACCTGACCTGAGCCGAAGTCGGCCGCTTAACCGACTGAGCCACCCGGGCGCCCCCCTTTTTTTTAATTTTAATTTTTTAACATTTATTTATTTTTGAGACAGAGAGAGACAGAGCATGAACGGGGGAGGGTCAGAGAGAGGGGCAACCCTGCGTTCTTAACACAATGCATTCACTTGGTGTCCCAGTGGGAGAAATGAGACGTGCTTACATCACCGGAGATGTTAACAACGGGATGATGGGTTTCAGCAGTTTCAGCCGAGGGGGCATCCAAAGCGGTGCCTCTAGCTCTCATTTCTTAATGAAATGGGTAAGGAAGTGTCAAGAAGTTTCATATGATGCGTTTCCCTGCAGAGCATCACAGTAAGTGAAAACAATTACCAGGCCGTAGGACTTGGGGTCGTTTCGAAAGGAGTGTGCTCCCGTGTACAAGGGGCTAGCTCAACCGTATTGATCATCCGGGGCCGGCACAGAATGCTTTATTGAGGCAGGATCCCATGTGGAAGCTTTTTGTAAGTGAAGCGAACATTTGATTACTGGGAGAAAATGACCGTGACTTGTTATTTGGTTTCCTAGCCGATACCATTGATTCATGGTGTCTCTCGTAGTTCTTAATAATCTGCCCCATTTCATACCAGATGGGATACTGCAGTTGTTCTCTTGACCCCTAGCCCATACGTTTAGGGCTGTTGTACCAAGCTGGTATGCCAGCTTCCTTCTGTCTAATCTTTGCAGTTCCCAAGTGCTGTGGCTTTTATCATTGCAGGTTATTAAATGATTATGTGGTAGTTTGCATTTTCATTATGTTCTTCCCTTCTAATAAATGCAGATCTTGCCTTTAGAGCCCGCGCAGATTTAACGCAGGAGACTGGGGGGTAGGGAACTGCCTGGACCCACCTCAGTCATAATGAACCGTCCCTTCTCTTGTTTCTGAGTGGAAAGCCATTCGGTAAAGCCACTCACTCTGTCTGTGATTCTACTCCTCCACGGAAGCCTGATCCCTCCAATTGCTGTTTCCCCCTTTGTTTCATTTCTCTTTATGGAATTACAGCTAACGCCAGGGATAGCTGCTGGAAAGGAAGAAACAGGCGTGGTTTAAGAGAGCCCTTAATGAAATGGTCTTTAGTGCATAATATGGTCCTAGAATTAGGGCAGGGAGGGGGCTTCTCCCGTGTGGATGGAAAAGCTCCCCGCATAAGCCCGTGCACCTCTGTACCCTGTACTCTGTATACCGGCACATTATTTCCCGGATTCAGAGCGGTGGCTTCTATCACAAAGCTGAAGAAACTTAATCTGCCAACCAAATAAAAGTCCCATGCGTGGTGTGGCCACAAGTGCTTCTCAGAGGTGGGACTCCAGGCAGAAATGGCACGTGGACCAACTTTCCAATGTGAAGAAAGGTGAGCCTTACATAAGATGTTTATCATCAGGACGTGCCTTGTCTTGTAAGAGAATGGTAAGAGCTGCACTTAGAAAATGTCTCTGTGATGCCAGCTAAGATTCTGCCAAGACGTATCACGGGTTTAGGAGCCAGACAGTCCTGAGTTGAAATCTGCCTCTGCCACCTTCTAGCTGTGTGATCTTAGGAAAGACACATAGCTGTTCTGATCTCGAGTCTCCTCCAGAAAACACAATAATGCCTTCTTGGCAGCCAGAAGGCTGGGAGAATTAACAATAAAGTATGCTAAGTTCCTATCACACTGTTTGCCACTTTCTCTGCGGATTGTTGTCTTTAAAACAAAACAAAAATATTAGGTTGGGTGTTACAAGTAGGCTCTTATGTAAAGACTTGATGTTTTCACGTTCTTTGGCTCAGAATAAGCCCACAGCCGTCTCCTGATTTCTGACCGTCTCCTTCATCCTGGCTCCGTAGACTATCCCAGAACACACTGCGGCAGGTATCTCTGCTGATGCAAATGCTAGGAGTATCATCTTGATGAAGCTGTGTCCCGGGACGCTGGCGGCCGAGTGGATGGGTTTGCTCCCATGTGCCAAACTCTCTCTGTGTCACAGCCCAGGCTCTGGCAGGAGCGTGCCAAGGAACGGTGTGCCAGTATTGGAACTGGGTGTCCAAGGCCAGTAATTGCCAAGACCATCTCCTCTGTTTTCCGACCCGTCGAGGCAGCCTGCAGTGAGTAACCTGTCAACCTGAGCCCTAACTACCGGGGCAAAGGCAGGTGACGTTGAGTGACAGCGGGAGTCTTGCTGTAGACACACAGCATTTTCTGAGTAGAAATTGAATGAGATGCAGAAAACACACGCTTGGGCTTTGTGTCTGGCGTTCTTCTTGGCTTACGTGCAGGTGTCTCTTTCAACACATCTTATTTTCTAAGCGTGAAGTCAAAGGGAGATAATGTGACCCAGTTAATATGATAGGGCTGCGGCAATCCCAGGGGATGTATCCATTTCCATCCATCACATGCGGGGCTGGCTCCCTGCTCAAGAACAGAGCCATGGTCCCCGTTACCAGGGCACACAGCAACACCGCTTGCGCTCAGCTTTCTGGTCCGGAGTTGGGCGGTAGCCACTTCTTACTGATGTGAAGAATCCAGTGCCCTGTAATATCCAACTGGAGAGGCAAATGCCTTTTTCATTCTACAATCTGCAGATTGCAGCCCTTCCGGAGAGTGCATTTTCTTTTACATTTGATATTTCTTAAAAAAAAATTTTTTTTTAATGTTTGTTTATTTTTGAGAGAGAGAGAGAGACAGAGGCAGAGCATGAGTGGGGGAGGGACAGAAGGAGAGGGAGACACAGAATCAGAAGCAGGCTCCAGGCTCTGAGCTGTCAGCACAGAGCCCCATGCGGGGCTCGAACCCACAAGCAGCGAGATCATGACCTGAGCTGAAGTCGGACACTTAACCAACTGAGCCACCCAGATGGCCCGACATTTGATAATATTTCTAATACCGTCTTAGACCCGCTTGTCTATGTAGTTTCGTCAAGCTGTGTCTCTCCTGGCTTGTAGCTTTTATTAGACATAAACCATGTCATTTCCGTAATAGTTGTCCTTGTTGAGCCTGGTTCTATTATTCCCTGGCCTCTAGAGTCATTTGGGTCTTTTCTGGAGGAGCCCAGAGGGCTGTTCGCCCTTCTTCATCTCCAGTTGAACTGGAAAGATTCAGTTAAAGGAGTTTAACATTTTAGATGCGCAAGAGACTAGCATTATACCCAGTGTGTTGGGGTTCCCCAACATGCCTTCTTGATGGAGGTGAAATCACCCCCTAGTGGAGAGGAAATTGCTTCGTGTGGGTGGGGAGGGGCACAAAAATGTACTGCTTTTTTATGTATAAAGTGTAGATTTACATACAGTGTATAAACATGTACAGTGTATCTGTGCTATGAAAATTTCATGGGGGCCAATTAGGAAGAAATGTCTCAAAGGGCTCTTTGAAGGTGATTGTGGGGGAAAAAAAGTTTGAAAAACCCTGCTATAGGATTTTACTATAGATGCTTCTTCCGATGCCCTGTTCACAAAAAATAATGTCCGAAGGGAAACCCTTTGCTCTCTATGCGGGGTGAAGATGTCACCAGGTATAGTTCTAGAAGAAAAACCTGGTATGTTTCCAGTTGAAGAGCTGCTTGGAGCTCTTTGGGGGCAGGCCTTCCATGAGTTTTAAATAGCATCAGAGTCTCCCAGAGAGATTTCAAGAGGGAAACTCCTGGACCCCACCCCAAATGTATCCCAGAATCTTCTGGAGCTCTGGACATCACTTGGGTGATTCCTAAATTGCCAGACTGACACCAAGTCTGTAACTACTGTTCTAGAACGTGGAGAGAAGGTGGTTTAGATTGGAAGCTGACCGAGGGCCAGAAAGGGAGACCATCTTATGGATCTCACTCTCCCCACCCCTCCTGACCTCCCCCTGCCCCTATGCTTCGGCAAACCGGAGGTGCACGGGTCACCAAACATGCCTCAGCCTTTCCAACCTCCATTCATTTGCTTCTTAGATTCTCTCCACTCGGATTCCCTTTCTTTCCTCTTAACCTGTCCACTTTCTGCTTGTTCTACAAGACCTCGCTTCCATGATTCCTCCTGTGGAAAGCCTTTTGCGAACCTCCCCCGTGTTGCTCCTTCACTCGCACATTCTGCCTTAACTTTTTGGCTATTTGTACCTATTGTCTTCTTGTCTCCCCCCATTTTCTTGAGGCATAACTTAATATACTATAAAATCCATCCATTCTAAGTATACAATTAAATGATTTTTTTTAGTTAAGTTACAAAATCATGCAACAACACCATAGTCCAGTTTTAAAACATTTCCATCACTTCCAAAAGTTTGCTCATGCCTATTTGCAGTCAGGCCCCACCCCATCCTAGCCTGAGACTACCCTCTTTCTCCCTCCTTCTCTCTATTCCTTCCTTCCTTCCTTCCTTCCTTCCTTCCTTCCTTCCTTCCTTCCT
>NW_024412416.1:10951224-11005860 GCF_014898765.1 Herpailurus yagouaroundi
CCTTCCTTCCTTCCTTCCTTCCTTCCTTCCTTCCTTCCTTCCTTCCTCTTCCCTCCCTCCCTTTCTGTCTCCCTTCCTCCTTTCCTGGACATTTCGTGTACATGGAATAATACAATATACAGCCTTTTACCTCTAGCTTCTTTCAATTAGCGTGACCTTTTTGTGGTTAATCTGTTGTTTTAAGTTTATTTTTGAGAGAAAAAGCACAAGTGGGGTGAGGGGCAGAGAGGGAGAGACAGAGACAGAGAGACAGAGAGAGACAGAGAATCCCAAGCAGGCTCCGTATTGTGCTATCAGTGCAGCACCTGATGTAGGGCTCGAACTCACGAACTGTGAGATCATGACCTGAACTGAAATCAAGAGTTGGATGCTTACCCGACTGAGCCCCCTAGGCGCCCCTGAGGTTAATCTAGGCTGTAGCATGTATTGGTACTTTGCTCCATTTCATTGCTAAAGACTATTCTTTGGTATTCGGATTTAGTAGATATTATATTAACTGGATTGGATTAGTGTTGGCTTTATGGCTATACCATGTTTTGTTTACCCATTGACCATTGATGGGAAATGTGGGTTGTTTCCAGTTTAGGGCTATTATGAACACTGCTGTCACAGTCTTTGTGTAGACATGTGTTTTCAGTCCTCTGGGGTTGATTGGAGGTGGAATTCTTGGGGCATCTAAATTCATATATAACTTTTTTTTTTAAATGTTTTTATTTATTTTTGAGAGAGAGAGAGAGAGAGAGGGAGAGAGAGAGGCAGAGAGAGAGGGAGACACCGAATCTGAAGCAGGCTCCAAGCTCCCAGCTGTCAGCACAGAGCCCAACACGGAGCGCCAACCCATGAACCATGAGATCTTGACCTGAGCCACCCAGGTGCCCCTCATAATGTAACTTTTTAAGAAAAGCCCAATTGTTTTCCAAAAGTGGCTGTGACCATTTTATCTTTTACATTCCTACCAGCAACACAGGAGGCTCCAGTCCCTCTACAGGCATGTGAATGCTTTGTATTGTCTCTGTTTTGTTAATATACCCATTCTAGTGGGTGGGTAGTGGCACCTTTGAATTTCCCTAAAGAAGAATGATGCTGAGCATCTTTTGAAATGCTTATTAGACGTTTACATGTCGTCTTCGGTGAAATTTTTTTTTTTAATTACTTGCCTATTAAAATTGAGTCCTTTGCCATTTCATTGCTGAAATGATTGGAAGATCATTGGAAGGAAGTGGTGCTGAAATTATCTTTAACCTTACTGATTTTCTGACTAGTTGTTTTATCAGTTACTGAGAGGGATATTACTGTCTCCAGTTGTTATCACTGAATTGTTTATTTCTCCTTTCACTTTGTCAATTTTTGCTTCATGTGTTTTGGGGCTCTTAAGGTTGGTGTTGTTGGGTGTATATCTGCCATTTCATAATTTATTTTGTCTCATGTCTTTTTTATTACTCTGTTCCTTCTTTATTGCCTTATTCTGTGTTAAATAGATATTTTCTTGAGTTTCATTTTAATTCCTTTTCTCCCTATGTTTTGAATTATTTTCTTAGTGATTGCTTCTACAGTATGCATCTAAAGTCATCACAATCTGTTTCAGATCAGCACTAACTTAATTCCTGTAAAATATGAAACGTTTGCTCCAGTACAGATCTATTACTTTCCCTTGTTGCTGATATGATCAAGTATATAACATCTATATGTGTTATGAATCTTAACAATGCAGTGTTATTGTTTTATGCAATCTTCAGCCTTTTAAAGAAGTTAAGATGGGGACGCCGGGGTGGCTTAGTTGGTTAAGCATCCAGCTTCGGCTCAGGTCATGATCTTACGGTTTGTGAGTTTGAGCCCTGCCTCGGGCTCTGTGCTAACAGCGTGGAGCCTGGAGCCTGCTTCAGATTCTGTCTCCCTCCCCTGCTCATGCACGCACATGCGCGTGTGCGTGCTCTCTCTCTCAAAAATAAATAAAAATAAATTTTAAAAAATAAAGAAGTTAAGAGGAAAAATATATTTATATAGCCTTTTGTACTTAACACCCATATTGAACTTTTCTAGTACTCTTTATTTGTGTATATTTGAGTTACTGTATGGTATCGTTTTCTTTCCACTTGAAGGATTCCTTTAGTATTATAAGTAAGGAAGATCTGCTAGCAATGAATTCTCCCAGTCCTTGTTTATCTAGGAATATCTTTATTTTGCCTTCATTTTCAAATGATAGTTTTGCTGGATATGGAATTCTTATTTGAAAGTTTTTTTCTTTCAGTTCTCTAAATATACTATTCCATTGCTTTCTGACCTATGTTTTTTTTCTGATGAAAAGTAAGCTGTTAATTTTATTGAGGATCTCTTGTGTTTTGTTTTTGTTTCTGTTTTTGCTGCATTGAAGATTTTCGTTGGTCTCTACCTTTCAACATATATGTGAACAGACTATAATGTTTCTGGGCACGGAGCTCCTTGCTTTTGTCGTACTTGGGGTTTATTGAGATTCTTGAATCTATAAAGATTCTGTTTGTTTTTCTTCTTGGTTCTTCAGATTGACAATAGTTATTAATTTATCTTCAAGTTCACTGATCCTTTCATCTGACATCTCAAATCTGATACTGAGCCTCTCTAGTGAATTTTTCATTTCAATTACTATACTTTTCGACTCTAGGATTTCCATTTGGGGTGTGTGTGTGTGTGTGTGTGTGTGTGTGTGTGTGTGTGTGTGTGAGAGAGAGAGAGAGAGAGAGAGAGAGAGAGAGAGAGAGAGGTCTGTGTCTTTATTCAGATAATCTGTTAGATTATTAATATAATATTGCTATTTAATTATTCAAACATGGATTTCTGTAATGTTTTGAACATATTTAATAGTAGATGTGTTGAGGTTTTGTCAGCTATGTCCAACATTGGGGGCCCATTTTCAGATGACTCACATTTAATTCTATTTTTTTTTTTTTTCAATTTAAGTAACCTCTATGTCCAGTGTGGGGTTTGAACTCATGACCCTGAGATCAAGAGTTGCACGCTCCTCTGACTGAGCCAGTCAGGTGCCCCCAGATGACTTTTATTGTCTTTTCTTTTCCTCCTGAGTAAGGAAGGGCTATGCTTTTCCGTTTGTTTTTGCATGACTGAATCTTTTGTTGAAAATTGGACATTTTAGATAATATACTGTAACAACACTGGATTTGGTTTTCTGTCCCTCCCTCAATGCCACCCATTCTTACCCATGGTTTGATGTTACTCTGTTTAATTACCTGCCTGAACTAAGACTGTGATATCTACCTTTTCTGCGGTGTGTGGCCATGGTGTATTTTGTTTTTAATTTTTGGTTCCTGCTTTTTCTTTGCATGTTGTAAATTCTTATTTCATTTCATTTCATTTCATTTCATTTCATTTCATTTCATTTCTTTGCATGTTGTTATTGTTTTTATTTTATTTTTATTTTTATTGTTATTTTCAATATAATTTATTGACAGATTAGTTTTCATACAACACCCAGTGCTCATCCCAACAGGTGCCCTCCTCAATGCCCATCACCCACTTTCCCCTCTCCCCCACCCCCCATATCACTCAGTTTGTTCTCAGTATCCAAGAGTCTCTTATGATGTGCCTCCCTCCCTCTCTGTAACTCTTGTTTTTATTTAAAAAATTTTTTTAATCTTTTCTTTATTTTTGAGAGAGAGAGCGTGTGAGCAGGGAAGGAACAGAGTGAGAGAGACACAGAATGAGAAGCAGGCTCCAAGCTCCAAGCTGTCAGCACAGAGCCAGACGTGGGGCTCGAACTCACGAACCGTGAGATCATGACCTGGGACCCTCGACCACTGAGCCACCCAGGCGCCCCACTCTTATTTTTATTTTAAAGTCTGGCTTCCTAGGGGTTGCCTCTGTGTCTGCATAGTCAGAGTGCATTTTCGAATGCCTCAAGCACTAAGATTGCATTCAGAATTAGGGCAGTTTTTAAGTTTCCCCAGCTTTTACTTTCTTCTGGGTCCTTTTGCACCTCCTTTGTCTATGCACACAGGTTCCCAGTCCGCCAGGAAGGAGTAGAGAGTGAGAACCGTCTCGTTCCTCCTCCGCTTCCGCGCGTCCTTTTAGTCAACCAGAGCTCTATGGAGAGCTTATCAAAGACTCTCATGGCTGATCTTGCTGTTGAGTTTCTGTCTAGTCCGCCGGTCTGTTGCTTGCCCCAACCAGCATCGCGACCGCAGAGTAGCTGATGTTTGCCACTCATTTGCCATCAGGATTGCTATCTTTACTGACAACGCCCCTGAGTGGGGGTTTTCACGTTCCACTTCAGATCAAGTGGCCTCCTTCCAAACTCGGGGCTGCGGGTTTGCACGGCCAACCCACGTGATAGAACTGCTGTGCCAAGCTAACATGGGAGGGGCAGAGGAGGGAAAGAGCCCGGATTCCCCATCGTCACCAGAGGTTCAGAAGTTTTCATGAACAAATGTTCCTCAGTGCGTTGTATGTTCCTGTTGATTTCCAGAGTCTTGAAATAGTGTTCTTTGTTTTGTTTTACAATTTTGTCCAGGTTTATCATTGTTCTTTTTAAAAAAATTTTAATGTTTATTTATTTTTGAGAGAGAGAGGGAGGGAGAGGGAGGGCAGAGAGAGAGGGAGACACAGAACCTGAGGCAGGCTCCGGGCTCTGAGCTGTCAGGGGCTTGAACTCCTGAACTGAGAGATCATGACCTGAGCCGATGTCAGATGCTTCACCAGCTGAGCCACCCAGGTGCCCCTTATTGTTCTTGAGAGACTTTGTCGCGTTTCTCACGCTGCCATTCCAGCTCCGTTGTCTTTTTCCATCTTCTAGAGAGCATGTGGCAGTTAAATAGGATGGACTCTGACACCAGACTGTCTGGGCTTGACTCCTGGCCCTGCCATTTACTTACCTATGAGACCTTGGTCAAGTTACTTAACTTCTGGGCCTCTGTGACTGCATCTGTAAAATGGGGATAATAACAGTACCTACCTGGGGTGCCTGGCCGGCTCAATCAGGAGAGCACGCGACTTGTGCTCGCTTCGGCAGCGCATACACTAAAATAGGAGAGCACGTGACTCTTGATCTCAGGATTGTGAGTTTGAGCCCCATGTTGGGTGTAGAGATGACTTAAAAAAATCTTAAAAAAAAAAAATAGTACCTACCTAATGGGGTTGTCGTAAGAACAAAATGGATTTCACATACACAGAGTGATAGAGGCTGTGTTTGGCACACTGTAGATGTTATAAAATGGTAGTTCTGATTATTAGTTTACTGAGGGAGGGACTCTATCTTATTTACTATCTTAGCTCCCATACTGTTTGGCCTGGTACTTTCCACACAGTCAGCTCATCTGACCTGCGGATCATCTTTACTAATCTCTTCTTTTCTTTTTTTAATTTTTTTTTTAAGCTTATTTATTCTGAGAGAGAGAGAAAGCATGCATGTGTGTGTGCGTGACAAGCTGGAGAGGCAGAGAGAGAGAGAGAGAGAGAGAGAGAGAGAGAGAGGGAGAGAGAGGGAGAATCCTAAGCAGTCTCTGCACTGTCAGGGTGGATCCTGGTGTGGAACTTGAACTCACAAACCGTGAGAGCATGACCTGAGCCGAAACCGAGAGTCAAGATGCTTAACCGGCTGAGCCACCCCGGCACCCCTCATCTTTACTGATCTTTACTAACCTTATTTGCTGCCTGTCTTCGCCCCCATAGCCATGGCCTGGTACTTTGCGCATAGTCTATTCATCTGATCCTCGGATCATCTTTACTGAGTGATGCTTGACGTTCACAGAAAATGAGGGCAGCTCTCGGAGTGATTGTGGCGTGAGGACGAAAGACTGCAGGGGACCCAAGGAACAGATGGCTTTGGGTCTCGTCGAGGCCAAATGTTAGTCAGTCTTTGTCTTGGGCGCCTGTGTTTTTCCTCCCAGCCCCGGGAACTGCCTGAAATGCCTGGTGCCGCTCACACACCATACTGAGTTCGAGCCCGGGCCTGCCCACTTGTGTTTGTTTCCAAGAACTTAATTAGCACAATTGCCACCCTTTCCAGAGTTCCCTTGCATCAGGCACCTCCAGGAATGGACAGAGCAGCTTGGCTGAGATGCTTATTTAGGTACTTGCGCAAAGCAAAGGGCCACCGGGGAGCTCTGGGAGGGCCGGGAACGTTCCATGTGTGCTCATCAGCCCAGGCTGCACTCACCCGAATGGAGCCATCGTGCCAACGGGAAATCAATGCTCCGTCCTCTGGTGCACACACCCGAGTACCGACTGGATTCAGTGCTCACTCACCTCCTCGGCGGGACGCCTTCGTGCAGGAAAGCATACGTCTCACACTGCTGTACGCGCTGCTCTGTGGGCTGCAGACGGAAGACGGTCCTTGTCCCCAGGGAACGGTCAGCCTTCCTGAGGGACGCCAGGTGTACCAGAATGATGACTGCGGGGGAGTCTGAATCAAGTGTCGTGGTTGCAAGGGAGCCGGCGGAGGCAGGGGGGATTCGCGGAGGAGGTGGATTGGTGGCCGAGTAGGGATCTCTGAAGTGAGTGGTGTGAGCTGGGTGGTATTTTGGCCCCTGTGAAAATTGAAAGCTGGGCGCTGAGACCGATCCAGGCCAGTGTAGGAAGGTGCAGCTAGGGATTGCTGCGGTGGGGAGGCAGGGCGGCAGGATGCGGCCAGATGTTGGGGTCTGCTACCCCGAGGCAAGGAGCTCGGGCTTTTCTGGCTGGCAGTGGGCGTCAACCGGGGTTTTAAGTAGCGAATTGACTGGGGACAGGTGGGGTAGGGAGCCAGGGCTGACCGTCAGGTTTCTGGGGCCTGGGACCTAGCAGATATCAGGGAAAGAACTCACGTTTGTAGAGGGAGGGATCAGAAGAGCTGGGCTTGCTGAGCCCGGGGCAGGGGTGTTGGAAGGGGTGGAGAGCAGCATTCTGTGTTGGGACCCGTGGCGGCTGGGTGCTGCGGTTATCCTCCAGAGGGGTCTGGAGCATGGAGGTGCAGTGTGGCTGCGGGCAGAGCTGGGGTGCCATCGGTATGCTGGAGACAGACTAGGGAATGTACGGATCCCCCCGGCGGGGTTGTATAGTGACTCATCAACGGTTGGTAGTCACCTTGGAGAATTCTGGCCGTAGAGAACAAGAGAAGGGGAGGAGGTGGGGAGCAGGTGGCGGGGGATGGGGAAAGTGGAGGACAGCAAGCTGTTCGCGTCCTGTGTCAGAAATCAGAGAAGCTCTGCGTGAGAAAGGTAGGGAAAATAGCAAGCACATTTAGGAAACAGGAACTCGGTGGGGACCTTTATCAAGGGCATCGTCCCATGGCCATAGCACAGTAGGGAAGCCCAAACTCATGGGGTTGACTTGAACATAGAAAACCGGGAAGTCTACCCTGCAAATGTGGACTTTCTTTATGCCTCTTTTTTTTTTTAATGTTTGTTTATTTTTGAGAGAGAGAGATACAGAATGCAAGTGGGGGAGGGGCAGAGAGAGAGAGAGAGAGAGAGAGAGGGAGAGAGAGGGAGACACAGAATCCGAAGCAGGCTCCAGGCTCTGAGCTGTCAGCAGAGCCTGACGTGGGGCTCAGACCCACGAACCACGAGGTCATGACTTGAGCTGAAGCCAGACACTTCGCTGACCAAACCACCCAGGCCCCCCTCTTATGCCTCTTGATGGAAGGCGAGAAGAATGGCAGTGACAAGAATGTGAATTGATGTAGCCACTGCGGAAAACAGGATGGAGGTTCCTGAACAAATTAAAAATAGAATTAGCAGATGATCCAGTAATACCACTACTGGGCATTTACCTCCCAAAAAGGAAAACACTGACTCGAAAAGGTCTATGCACGCCTGTGTTTATCACAGTGTTCTTTACAAAAGCCATGATATGGAAGCCACCTAAGCGTCCACTGATAGATGAATCGATAAAGGAAGGGGATCTTAAGTTGTTTCCTGTGGATGAGAATTGGGCATATTTGTGGATAGGGTAGAGAAGGAGCAGCTGGAGAGGGTGGAAAGAGGGCAGAGAGGTGAAGAAAGGTATCCAGGAGACAAGAAGGGCGGGTGGGTAGGCAGAAGGACCCATGCTGAGTGGGAGGGAGGGAGGCTCCTTCCCTGGGTGGAGGTCAGCTGGTATGGCTGCATTCCCTCCCTTATGCTTCCTCTGAGCAGGATCCCGCCTCTGGCTTTGGCAGGAAGAGGCAGTGTTGTCCCACCTGCCCCAGTGATAACCTCTCCACGACTTTGTTCAGTTACAGCTTTGGTACCTTTCGTACTTCGTTTGGCGTTTATTGGTACCGCATACTTAGCACCTTGGACAAGGTAACATGCATTCGACAAGTAGTAGACTGTTTTACTCATGATAGAGTGAGACCCCAGTAGCATTAGGTTTGCTTTTATTTTAATATGGGGGGGGGCGGTGCTCAGAGCTGGGCTGGGCATCAGGAAACATCTCTGTGAGGTACAGGTGTACGATGCTGGGCAAGTCATTTCATTCCTCTGGGCTTCTGGTCCCTCCCAGTAAAGTGTGAGCAACGGGCTAGATCATCCTCAACATCCACTTTAGTAGGAGTGACGTCCATTGTTCCCGTGACGAATCGCTGCATGTCTTAGGCAAAGCCGAGGGTGTTTCATGCCTCAGATGCACCAGAAGGATGGACGGCGAATCAGAGCAAGTTGCCGAGATTGCTGTGAGCGGGCTGAGGAAGATGAACTCTTACTGTCTGTGACTGTTTCCTTCAACGGCTCTGACACCAACGTTGCGACTTTCTTACGCTAGAAGCTTTTTAGCGATGCACATGAAACAGGCATTGTTTTGTTCTGATCTGTGTTTATCTTACACCTGGATGTGCAGGCTTTGGTGAACGTATTATTTTCTTATCAGTTTATTTGTGGGGTTCATTTCTTGGAGAGGCTATAATTAAGCGGAAGCAGATTATCTTGGTAATCAGGACGTAGGTATTAGAACTTAAATACCTGTCTGGTGGCTTGCTCTTGAGGAATTTATACCTAATGGTTTTGTACCCTGTTCTGGTAGAAACAATTTGTACATAGTATACTACGCTGTGTCTTTGGACTGTCTTCGAACTTGTTCATCCTTTATGATCATTGTCTGTTTTCATAGCTTCCATCTCCGTGATTCTGCCGGCTGGTTGAGGCCCTGGTGCGGCACAGGTATTCAGGGCTGGGTTTTTCACTCAGCTGACTGTAAGCCTACACCCGCGGGCATGTAGAGAAGTTTAATTCAGTGAACACAATTCTGCCTGAGGGGAGAGTGTTGGTATGCGTGAGTTGTTAGTGTGTTAGAAATTTCTTTCTTAAGGCACTGTGTCTGATCCTGGGGTGCCTGGGTGGCTCAGTGGGTTAAGTGTCCGACTTTGGCTCAGGTCATGATCTTGCATTTCGTGGGTTCGAGCCCTGTGTTGAGCTCTGTGCTGACAGCTTGGAGCCTGGAGCCTGATTAGGATTCTGTGTCGTCTTCTCTCTCTGCCCCTCTCCACTCTCTCTCTCTCACTCTCAAAATAAGTACACATTAAAAAAAATACTGTGTCTGGTCCTCTAAACAATTTTGTTGAACGCTGAGGAAATCATTTAACTCTTATTGTTCTTGAAGTTTCTCTCACAGAGGAAACCTGGCATCACATCCATTGTGAATTGAAAGCATGACTGAAGTTATTTGTATAAAAGGTGCTAAACACAATTTTTTTTTTAAATTTTTCAATGTTTATTTATTTTTGGGACAGAGAGAGACAGAGCATGAACGGGGGAGGGGCAGAGAGAGAGGGAGACACAGAATCGGAAACAGGCTCCAGGCTCTGAGCCATCAGCCCAGAGCCTGACGCGGGGCTTGAACCCACGGACCGCGAGATCGTGACCTGGCTGAAGTCGGACGCTTAACCGACTGCGCCACCCAGGCGCCCCTAAACACAAATTATTAATAATAGCCTGATGCGAACATTTCTGGTAATGACTTTAAAGCTCAGTAACAGAGTGGAAGAACATTCTATTGCCCAGGGATGGAGAATCTTTGTTTTCTCCATGATGGACCACAGAGCCATAGAGAAGAATCGACGATGAGATTTAGAAGCAGGAAGCCATTAGATTTAGAGATGCTGTTTTAGGGGAATCATAAAATGTTACCCGTTCTCATAGAATTAATTGAACATAAGATTTTGCTAAATATAAGGAGCAATAAAAAATGTGTTTTCCTTGTACTTTAGGGCTATTTAGGGAAGAGAGTTAGCAGGAGAGAGAGAGAGGAGAGAAACTAATGGGATGTAGAAGGAAAAATAGTCTGGGAAAGATGCAGATCATGAATAGAGAAGGGTGCAGGGAATGGCAGAGACAGAGGCTTAGAGCAGAGACCAGTGAGGCCTAAGGAAAGCCAGGTGACGACCCTCACTTGGGGTGACCAGAGGAAACATCGTTGCTCTACATAAAGAGAGAGTCTCCGGGCTCTCAGGATGTTGCTGAGGAAGGGGAGGGCCATGTTGCATATTCGCAACACCAGGCACCTGACAAAACACTCCCCCACATTTGAACCTTGTGGCAAGCTGTGAGGGCAGGATTGCCTTCTCCACATCACAGACGGGGGGTGGGGGGGGGGGAAAGGGGTTGCAGGTGTATTAAATTAAATGCTTTGCCTACGGCCATTTGGCTCCCTGAATCTGTTGTGTTTTCCTCCTGCCCCCTCACATATACTGATGGCTTTGGTGTCGACCGAAGGCCAGAGCTATGTCTAAATGAGAGATTCTCTGCATAATTCTTACTCTGCTTTTTGCGAAAAATGGTTGGAGGATGACAGCCATTTATTATGTGGTCATAATACGGGCTAAATCATCCACCAGAAAGAAAACAATATTGACTTAATGTCTCTCTTGCCTGGCTGACCTGTGGAGCAGGCGAGCAGCCTGTTTCCCGCCCCCCCCCCCCCCCCCCCGGGTCAATTACCAGAGGCCTTGTCTTCTGTCCCCTGGTTCTGCAAACCTCCCATCCTGGAATTCACAAGTGAATGCCTTGCGTGTAGCATTTCCCTTGTGCCCTAAATTACATGCTCCAAGCAGCTGCTGTTCAGATGAAAAACAAAACCACCCAGGGTGCCTCATTCACCTGATGGGATTCCTGCTACGGCTTCAGCACAGGACAGTGTTGTCTGGGCCTAAGTGGTTAAGCCCCTTCCGCACCACCCCCTCCCTTACTGCAGGAAGGCGTGCCCTTGGCGCATCAGACAAGAAATTGAAGCTGCCTTGCAAATTACTTTCACGGAATTAAAAAGCTTGCGTTAAAGACTTGCCTAGATTGACTTTTCTGTGCCAGCAGCAGGAATGCTTCACAAAGTTGTAAAGGGCCAGCGCTTTTACTGGCAGACATAGGAATAACGTGATTGCCCAAGCTGGATTGACAGAGAACGGTAGAACAAGGCGTTGGGGGAATCTGTGGCCTGTGGCCAAATCCAGCCCACTGCTTGTTTTTGTTAATAAAGTTTTACGGGAACACAGCCACATCCATCGTTTCCATATTGCCTATGGATGCTGCTTTTGTGCCAAGACGGCAGGGTGAGTCGTTGCTATGGGAACTGTGTAGCCCGGAAGCTTAAGATATTTACTGTGTGGCCCTTTGCAGAAAAAGTGTGCTGGGCGCCTGGGTGGCTCAGTCGGTTAAGCATCCGACTTCGGCCCAGGTCATGATCTCACGGTTCATGAGTTTGAGCCCTGAATCCAGCTCTCTCTTCAAATTCTCCGTCTGCCTCCCGCCCCTCACAAATAAACAAACATTAAAAAAAAAAAAAAAAGTGCTGATCCCTGTTCAGGAATCCCTGCAAGGGGACCACATGTCCTTTAGGTGACTGCAGTTCAGCGTGAGCTTGACATCTCGTGCATTGTTGTTGCACCCGGTCCCTGACCTGGACCCTGCTGCTGGGCACCAGCGTTCAAGGGCGAGGCTTCCTCCAAGTTCCTTGGGGCAGCCTGCTGCGCTCTCACATCCCATGCCCCTCCGACAGGAGGGCTTCGAGATGGGTCTTCTCCACATTCACGGGCTCCTTCCAGCCAGAGGAGGACCCCCCTCCAGCACCCCCCTGCGAGGTCCTTTTGCTGTACCTTCCTTCCTCCAGGCCTCCTCAGCTGCCCGCTCTGCCCTGTGTCCCTGCCCCTGCACCTCTCCCATGGGCGCCCTCTGACGTTCTGCCAGCACTACCCTGCTGAAGCCTCATTGCCCACCTGTACTGCTGACATCACTGCCAGGGCAATTTCTCCTCTTTCCGTGGATAATGTTGCTCCCGCTCAAGAACCTCCCTTGGCTCCCCATTGACCTCCAAATCAAGGGCAGACCCTCCGTCTGGCCTTCAAGGTTGTTTTCTTTCTGATTATTCCTCACAGTGCCCTGAGCCCAAAAGGTCTCCCCCACCGCGACTTACCCCAGGGTGATCTGGACTGTACCGCCCACGCCCCACTGATCTTTGCTCTTGGAATGTTGTGACCCCCCCCCCACCACCCCCCGTTCATCCTTCTTGCATCCCAGAATCCTAGATGTATTTTCCTTGTCATGCCTCCGAACACCTGCTCTCACTCTCTCGAACCTTCTGCCAGTCTGTCCCCCCGTGTGGTGGGCTGTGGTGTTCTTTGGTGGCTGCTTTCTGCTCTCCCCAGATTATAAAATCCCACGGGGTAGGGACGGTCTCTCATAGTTCCGTTTCTTGCACCTTGCCACGGAGCGGGCACTCTGGAATGGGAGTCACACAGCGCATGCACACGAGTGACGAGGGCAGCGTTTTTATGTGCACCTACTGTGTGCTGGCAGCCCTGAGGCGTGGCCTCCTAATGCTCGCTCGGGCAAGCATCGTTATCCCCGCTGCCCTGATGTGCAGACAGGCTCGGCAGGATCTGCCAAGTGCCGTCCGAGGCAGACAGGACCTCCAGGCTTCCCTGCTCCCGTGCTGCCCCCAGAGGAGCGTGTTGCATGGTGTGAAGATCCGTGCAGGTGCAACGCCTCTGCCGTGTCCATACGGCGTGTCTGCGCACACACAGACCCCTGCCCGCCTGTGTCTTAGAATCACTGGGAGCTTTGAAAATACGCACGCCGGGGCCCATCTCCCTCAAATTACGGGAGAGTCCTGGGGGTGGGAGTGGGGCAGGCACTGGGTTTTCCAAAGCCCCCCCAGGTGATTCGACTTCAGGCCACGCCCTAAGCCAGAGTAAGAAAGCCGACAGACCTCTGGGAAGGTTCCTGGGGGCCGTCCTGACCCTTGGCTGCTGATCCCAAGAGCTTCTCATTCCCTGAGTTCCTGACACCCTCGGCACTTTTTGGAGGTGAGGGAGGGCTCATCTGTAGGTGGCCGTGGTCTCTGGGTACCTCCCGCCTGAGGGGACTTGCGACAGCTGCGGTTGGCCTGAGTGTGCCTTGGGTACCCTAAAGGGGTGAGCTCCCCCAAAATGCAACCCCAGTTTCCCACGTGAGTATGTCCCTATGAACTGAAAATGAGAGAGTGCTTGTGATTTGTTTTTAATTTAGCAAAAGAAACTCTTCAATCTTGAGCAGGGTAGGTTTGTTGAGGATAGAGCAGTGGTTCTCAAAGCGTGGTCCCCAGAGCACCATCGACACCACCTGGGAGCTGCTGAGAGCTAGAAATTCCCAGCCCCACCCCAGACCCGCTGCATCAGAAACTCGGAGGTTGGAATCAGGCAGTGAGTGATACCCTTCCGGGGGATTTTACTGCCTCTGAGGTTTGAGCAGCACAGCTCGGGATTGATGGTGAGGACACCTGGAATCTTGGTCGTTTTCTGCCCCAGCTGGGCATCTGAGAATAACCCCCGCCCCAGCCCGCCAAGTCTTAGAAAATCTCAAGCTCCTCTCTGGGTCTCCTCTCAGGGTTTGGGAAGTTGTATTTCGAACACGTGCTCCCAGAGATTCAAGACGCTTTCCATCAGTCCTGTTACCCATTAAGTAAAGACAGTTGTTCCCTTTAGCACGCATCTTTCTCCTTGCTGGGTTGTTCGCTGCCACATAAAAGCCACAAGTGGGTTTTATGGCCTTATGCATACTTAATTAGTCCATCTTCTCAAAATTGTGTTTTAAGTGAGTGAAAACATTTGCCTCTGATCTAACCCACAAAGCACCTTTTCAGAATGTTTGCATGGCCGAGGCTAGTGAGGGGCCACAGGACAAGGAGGCAAAGACCTGTCACCCCCATGGGCTGCTCTGCAAAGAGCAGGTTCGAAGCAGGACAGGGGCTGCAGGCACAGACGTCCGCTCTTTGTAGAAGAGCTGATTATTTTTCGTTTGGCCCACAGCTGTCTCTATCCTCACCATCCTTATCTGTCATCAGAAAGGTCCGCACCTGTGTGATACTTTATGACGGGGTGCACCTGGCGGAACAGAGCCGGTGTCACGTTTGAGATCCGCCGCCTAATATGTATGTCATTAAGCCTCATGGCAGGAATGAAAAACGGCTTCCGCTCCAACCTTCCCACCTGTCCACCCTCCTGCTTCTGCTGTCCTCTCCGCCCGTGGTGGAGGTCACCAGGCTCCAGACCCCACCAGGCTGCTTGAGATGACTCCAGTGTGCCCACAGGACCCTGCCCACACGTGTTCCTCCTCTATTTCTGGGCATCTCTCAAGACTCAGCATGAAGGCCTGGGTGAAGCTCCCCACCCCCCCTCCAGGCAGGTAGGCTGTCGTGTTGTGCACTCCACGCGGCATTACCTATCATAAGCGTGGCTAGAGCGCATACTCTCTCATGCGTGTTTGTGTTACAAAGCAAAGGAGTAAATAAATGAAGCCTTTGTTTTTCTTACCCAGAGCTTCCGGAAAGAACTTCTTTGGCAGTATTTGAGAGTCAGTTTAAGGAGACCAGACTTGCTAATAAATTTCTTTTCTCGACAGTTGCAAACACTTGGTGTTGGGAAAATAATCTAGCCGTGTAGTTAGGGCTGTCGGAGTCGCGAGCTGGCTTTGACTTGCCTATAAAGTGCGGTGGAAACGGGAATCCGAATTGCAATGTGGGCAACAGAGCGGGTACCCAGCTGTCCTGTCACAGTACCCGTGTTAGAACGTGGCTCTGCAGGGCTCGCCCCCAGGGCCAGTGCTGGAGGAAAGACCACAGTGGCGGGTGCCATTGCGTTAGTGCTCTGCACCCTGGACCAAAGCCATCTGGGGACTGTAACAAAATCCTGGGGCCCAGGCTGTCCCCGAGACCAGCTGAGTCAGAAACATGGGGAGGGACCAGTCTAAAAGCGCTTCCGGTCTAAAAGCGGCATTGAGAACCACTGGGTTAAAGGAGGCTGTTTCTTTCTTTTCTTTTTTTTAAATGTGAAGTTTATTGTCAAATTGGTTTCCATACAACACCCATTGCTCATCCCAAAAGGTGCCCTCCTCAATACCCATCACCCACCCACCTTCAGCCTTCAGTTCTCAGTTTTTAAGAGTCTCTAAAGGAGGCTGTTTCAACATGTGGGGTTGAAAAGGAGGGAAGGAGGAATCCATCACTTGGCTCTTCTGTTCTTTTTCGTAAGGCAAATAAAGGCATGCTAATCCTTCTAGGTATAGCTGTGCATGCGCCTGGTCAGAGGCTGTGGATGCGTGGACAACGGTGCACATATTTATATGTTTGGAGGCAGGCTAAATCCACACGACTCTCCTTCCCATTTCTTAGCAACACACAGCCCAGCGTCTCCGAAGACGAGTTTCTCAAGTTCTGCCCATTTCTCTTGCCACTGTGTGGACTCAGGCCTTTCCTTGTCTCTTTTCTCATTACAAGTTTGCTGACATTCCTTTCTTTACTCTTCCACCATCCATTTGTCACACCGTGGCCACACCTGGCATCTTTTCCACTGTAGAAACCTTTGATGTTCTCCGATGTCCCTTGATAAATGACAGTGGTTTATAGATCGCCCTTCCCAGCATTTACACCTGTAGGGTGTTTATTTCTGGCATCAGCCCTAAGAGGTAGCACTCTTATCCCCATTTTATAGACAGGAAAGTGAAAGCATCTGGTGAACTGCCCAAGGTCATAGCTGGGTTGGACCCACGCATTCTGAACCCAGAGTCCTGGCTCTGCCTACGAGCTCCCACTACGTAGGGAAAGACGGCTCTGTGCTAACAGACCTTTCATTATTTCCAATCTTTGTGTGCATCCTGCTAGGTTGATGTTACTTTTTAGGTTTCACAGTAATCCAGGCTTGGACAGGTTAAGCACCTTGACCGAAATCCTAGAGCAAATTAAGGGTGTAAGAGCTGGAATTCAAATCAGGTGCTCCCCTCTCCATACTCTGCATTTTCCCCCACCACACTGCATGGGGTTGTCTTCTTTCTTTCGGGTGGCATCTGTGACTCTTGAGAATCCGGTGCCCATCCACCTTTCCAACCATTTTCCATTCTGTTATTAAATCAGGCCACATGACTTTTGCTCACACTGTTCCTTTTGCCTGGAGCGTTCTTTCCTGCCCAGCTAGGGCTATGAGACCTCCCAGGACAGGGACCCTTGTTGATAATACCTCCTGTAGAGGCCATTTGCATTTTCTCTCCACCTCACAAGCCCTAAAATAATGCATCTGCCCTTGCCCTCCCTGTCCCCCCAGTCATGTGATGGTTGCAGCCTGAATGTAAGATCCCGTCACTTCGTGTTTTAGTTGGTGCATGTCTGCTTTTCTGCTAGGTGGCATCTTGAGGCCAGGCATCCTTTCTTCCTTCTCTCTCTCTCTTTCTTTTTTTCCCCTAGGACATTTCCAAGCCACCAGGAGAGGTTAGTAAATATTTGTTACACAAATGAAGGGCAGACAAGAATACAAGGGTGGGGAAAGCCTTAAAAATCTTCCATCCAAGGGGCGCCTGGGTGGCGCAGTCGGTTAAGCGTCCGACTTCAGCCAGGTCACGATCTCGCGGTCCGTGAGTTCGAGCCCCGCGTCGGGCTCTGGGCTGATGGCTCAGAACCTGGAGCCTGTTTCCGATTCTGTGTCTCCCTCTCTCTCTGCCCCTCCCCCGTTCATGCTCTGTCTCTCTCTGTCCCAAAATAAATAAACGTTGGAAAAAAAAATAAAAAAAAAAAAAATCTTCCATCCAAGAGGCCTGGGAGGGGCTGCAGTGAGTGCATGGAAAAGTCAGGGATGTGCTTACTTGGTGGCCTTTAGGGAAATGTATGTTGGAAATTTCCAGAAGGAAACCGAGCTAATGATTATCCCAGTGAACTAATCCAGCATATCCATTTTGCCAACTAGGTTTTTGGCTCATTTTATTTTCTTCCGGTGTGCTTTGCTAACCTAGTAAAAAGCCCATGGTCTCTGTGCCCTCCCCGCATGGACTTTCTAAATAGCGTATATTTGGGAGCGTGTAATGACGTACTTCAGGGCTTTTCCGGGACTCCTGGGCCCTGCTACATGGTGGTGGGGGTCGGGAAGGGGAAGTTGTGATTCCCAAATACAGGCAGAACCTTTGAGGAATGGAACAGGTGCCAAGAAAGACACCTTCCTTTGCCATTGGGGAAGCTGGGAAAGTTAATTCTTTTAGCTGTTGACTTGGGGCTCTCATACTAAGTAAACATTTTTAGGACTCTTCGGGGTTAAGTCGCTTAAGTCACTTTTGCATCCTGTGGAAACCGCTCAGCGGCCAGGGCCGGCCCGGCAGGTGCACTCCGAGGCCGGAGGGGGCTTCCGCCTGGGTGGCGTCCGTCAGTATTGGCCTTGAGATTTCGTTTTGCACCCCGCAGGTGAGCGTCCTGACCACCCTGGAGCGGAGGTTCAACCTGCAGAGCGCCGACGTGGGCGTGATCGCCAGCAGCTTCGAGATTGGGAACCTGGCGCTCATCCTCTTCGTGAGCTACTTCGGGGCGCGCGGGCACCGGCCCCGCCTCATCGGCTGCGGCGGCATCGTCATGGCCCTGGGAGCATTGCTGTCGGCGCTGCCCGAGTTCCTGACCCACCAGTACAAGTACGAGGCGGGCGAGATACGCTGGGGCGCCGAGGGCCGCGACGTCTGCGCCGCCAATGGCTCGGGCGGCGACCAGGGCCCCGACCCGGACCTCATCTGCCGCAGCCGGACCGCCACCAACATGATGTACTTGCTGCTCATTGGGGCCCAGGTGCTCCTGGGCATCGGTGCTACCCCTGTGCAGCCCCTGGGCGTCTCCTACATCGACGACCACGTGCGGAGGAAGGACTCCTCGCTCTACATAGGTAGGAGCTGTGGTGGTGCCGGGTTTGCTCCCCTGTGGTCCATGCTCTGTTAGTAGCAGGGGCGCCTTGACAGAGGAAGGCAAGGTGGGCCCCCCGAGCTTCTTAACGGTTCTCCGACGTGGCTGCACATCTGCAGGGGGTGGGGTTGAAAAATGGGGATGCCTGAGTTGCACCCCCAGAAAATCCGGTGTAGTTGGTCTGCTGTGCCACTGGGACTCCCCAGGTGATTTCCGTGTGCGGCAGATTTGGAGGTCCTGCTTTGCTCCCGCATGAAGAAGCTCGAAGTGGGAAGACGTGGTCAGGAAGGGTTAACACGTATTAATCTGCCATGGGTATGGGGACTTTGAGCCATCTGGCATTAGCCACCGAGGTCTGTTGGGGTCTACACCTTGGAAGCCCCAGTGTTTAATAATCAAACTGATCTTCTGGTCATTGTCCTGTTGAAGTTCAAAGAGACGATTACACCCCCCCCCCACCCCCCCCAGCATTTGGTATCCTTCAGAGTTGGTGACTTGTGGTAACTTTCTGCATGGGGGGTGTGCCAGGAACTGGAGATTTAGGGAAAAAAGAAGGTATGTGTGCGTTTTAAATTTCACACCGTGATAGCTTCTGTTGCTTTGTACTGGCACATTGGAAGCCCCTCACAGGTTACGGGGTTAAGGAACCTCCACGTGTGAGCTGTTCTTGCAACAAATGGGGTCCTCGCTGCTCTTGGGCACCGTGGCAAGGTCATTTGTATTGTGAGGGCCTGGCGAGCATCTCTATCCCTTGTTTACTAAGTGTGGATTACTAAGACTTGTCCCCACTCCCTGAGCGCTCAGCTTTGGCAGAATTCCTTCTGCCCGTGGAAACTTTTTCTCTCCTGAAGCACTGTGCTTTGAAGTATTAAGTTAATGATCACACAAAGGTTTAGGTTAAGCTAGAATGGAGCAGAATTTGATGGAAAGCTCTCTACCCGGGCAGCTTCCACTGTTGATGAGCTAGGAGGGTTTGGAGCAGTTACGCAGCTCGATGCCGGGTTTCCTCTGTGACTTTCTGTCCCAGCTGCGGAGTAAATGCTTTTGTTCAAAACCTGTGCTGCAAATGTTCACGGTTCTCTGTGAACGGGCTCAGGGTAAGAAAGGTGGATGGAAAGCGTGTGCCTCTCCATCTAGGGCTGGAGCCTGGTCATGACTTCTCTGTGGAACACGACGTGGGAGAGGGGACTTCCCAACCCATGATGGCCAGACCCTCTCCCCCTATGGTTAGGGTGGGTACTGAGGATGTTATTTACATTTTGTTACTTCCGAAGCTTGAGCGACAGCGATCCCAAAGGAGTGTGTCGCCGACTAGAACGTGGCTCACGGCATGTAGCCAAATAGCCTCCTGAGGTCCAGCCAGACAATTGGTCTAGGACTTGACTGATGGCATCCTAAGACCCTGGGAGAGATGTTTTCTGGTAGCAGTTAACAGTAAGTAGATAAAGCTCAGAAGAGGAAATGGGGGAATGAAAAGCGGAGTTCTTGTCTCTGATGACAGAATCAAGCAGAAAAATTTCTCCGGAGTCCTTCCTCCTAGAGGCCTAGAACCCTCTTTTGTAAGTCTCCCTGCTGAGTTAGGTTGGGGTCTTTTCCTGCACTGGCTGGGGCCTGGTTTGGTGCACAGAGCAGTAGGATGAGGAAGCGCTTTGGTTTTGTGTGTGGGCGGTGGAGGTGGGTGGTGGGGCTGACCATTCGAGGCAAAGGGCCGTCTCCAGTTCTGAGGCCACGTCATGGGATTTGCCATGAGTCTTTGTTAGAAAGAATGTTTCGGGCAAATTTCTACTTGGGTACCATTTTCTTTCTGTGATAGCTAGAGTTGGAAGTGTCCATTGGGCGCATGGACATCTTGGTGGCACTGGTCCATCTGGAAAATTCCAAAACGTGTGGCCATGAGATGGGCTCTCTGTCTCTGGACTGGTTTTATGGGTCTGTGTTTCCAGGGACCAGGAAAGAGTCAGCCTTCTGCAGAGTTTGGCCTCACTGGATGGCTGCCTTATCCCATGCAAGCTTTGGGTTGTTCCAGGAACAGTTTAGGAAGACCACAGTATATGTAGAGTGTAACTCGTTCATCCATGGGTTGTACAGGACATAAGAAAGTGTTTGTGACCGTGAGGCTATTTTAGCATTTATCTCCTCTAATGGGGAGCTAGTTCCTGAAGCCACTTAAAGCTTGAGGAAGTATGTCGGGGAACCTGCTGAAAGGGACTGATGAATTATGGCCTTACATACTGCCTGTAGAGAGGAGGGGAGTCTGAGGGCACTGGGAGCGTGCGTGTGGATGCACACCCATTGTTGTTGAATAGCACGTGTGTCCCCTGGTTCCAGCTCCTGCAAAGCTGGTTAAGAGAGAGAGGCTCACAGCCCGCCATCTGGTCATATGCCTAATAATGTGAGTGTGGGCTGGAGATGGAAGGGATTATGAAGACTTCCATGTGTAAAATACAGACTTATTCATAGCTGATTCTTTCCTGTGGGTGTCAGCGGGGAAGGGGACGATGACCATGTAGTCTCAGCCACAGGCCGTTGGTGGCCAGGCCTGCCTCTGGGTTGCACGTCGCCAGTTGGTGCCATGAACGTTATCTACGGCCACACCCAGAGCCTCTTCATGCAGGGGAGATGGGAGCATTCGTTCCATCTTGAGTCAAGCCGATACAGTCCCCTGGAATGATTATTTGCTCTGGACTCCTGTGGCTGAGCCACTGCCAAGCTTCTGGATTCCTCGAAGGGCCATTCACAAGGGGCTTCTCTGGCTGTCACCAGTCTGTGGCTGCCCCTTTCCAGCGTGGGGAAAGGGAGCCAATGGAGCTCATTACCAGGGGACAAAACCCGCTGAATGGGAACACGACTCTGCTGGCAGGCTTTTCACTAATGCACAGTGTGGAAGCCAAGCTCACGGCGCAGCTAGACAATGACCTGTGGGTGGCACATGGCAGTCTTTCTTCCTAGATGGACGGAAGGGCCAGGGGGGCAGTGGAAACCATTCGACGTGGGGCCTGATGAGGGTCCAAGAATAGACCTTTCAGGAGTCTCCTCAGTGACCCTCCATTAGCCCAGTTTTCTTAGCTGTTCTGTTTTGTTTTTTTTTTTTTTCAAGTTCAAAGCCTGGCAAGACATTCTGTAGGCAGGAATAAGTAGGATAATGTAATGGACTCACCATGTCCTTTCATTAGGTTGCTATGGCAATTGGTTGCAACCTTGTCCTCTTTGAGGAAGAAAAAGGTGACCTGAGTGGTAGAGATGTTTTAAATAACTTTATTCCTAGTTACAACGTATCACATGTTCACCGTTGACAACTTTGGAAGTATGGAGAAAGAATAAAGAATCCTTACTCTTGGGATGCTTGGGTGGCTCAGTTGGTTGAGCATCCGACTCTTGATCTCGGCTCAGGTCATGATCTCATGGTTTGTGGGTTCGAGCCCTGAGTTGGGCTCCATGCTAACAGTGGGGAGCCTGCTTGGGATTCTCTCTCTCTGCCCCTCCCTCCCTTACTTGCACACACCCTCTCTTCCCCAAAATAAATAAATAAACTTAAAAAGGAATCATTACTCTTAGCCCTATGATTACAGAAGGTCTTTTCTGGATTGGTATGTTGTTCTACCAAAAATGTGTTTATAATAAACATCTTTCTCTTAATATTTGATGCACATTTCCCCGTGTTACTAAATATTCTTCTGTGATGTTATTACTGCATGCGTAACATTCTCTTGTGGATCGGTACTGTAATATTTAATGCCCTCTATTGTTGGACATAGTTTTTTTTTTTCTTTGTTGTTTGTTTGTTTTTAAGTGTTTGCTGTTGTCAACAAGGCAGATGGGACCCTGTGATTCTGAGCAGTTAAATGACTTGTCTAAGATAACTTAGCTGGACTTGTGGTCTGAGGGTGGGGGTTTTTCCATGTACGTCTGGGATGTGTCACAAGGCTGGGGTTGGCGGGGGGAGAGGGCTGGTGGCTGGTCCAGGGGGTCAGGTACAAGTCTGGGCCTGCCACAAGATAGCATGAGGCCTTCAGGAGGTAAAAATCTTGGGAGCCAGCCAGGAGGGAAGAGAGCAACGTGCCTCAAAGCCGAGGGGAGAGGTGTGATCGGAAGGGAGAGTGGGTGCCCCGGCCCAAAGTGTGGGAATAGGAGGCAGAGGGGAGGGTGGTCCCGGCTCACAGTCCAGGACAGGGTTGTGGAGCATTCACTGCTTTGAGTAGAGGTGGCTTCAGACTAGAGCTGGTGCTTCCCAGACAGGGGCGGCTGCGTATTCCGCCTCCTGCTTCCCTCTCTCCAGAGATGCACGGGCCCTCCCCTCACATCGCTGATGATTCCCTTTTTGAACCACGATAGCCATTAGGTGATTGTACTTTCATTGGGTTAGAAATCTGTCTCCTTACAGCTGCCCACAAGCTGCCACTGGCTGTGCCCTGGGGGCTCCCCCGGAAGACTTGTTGTCTCTCTTTGCGCGCGCGCAAGTGTGTGTGTGTGTGTGTGTGTGTGTGTGTGTGTGTGTGTGAATGTTTTATTCATTTTTGAGAGTGCGAGTGGGGGAGGGGCACAGAGAGGGGGAGACAGAAGATCAGAAGGGGGCTCTGCACTGACAGCCCCAAGCCCGATGCGGGGCTCGAACTCAGAAACTGTGAGATTATGACCTGGGCCAAAGTCGGATGCTCCACTGACTGAGCCCCCCAGGTGCCCCTCTCTTCCATGTGTTGATAATTCAGGTAGCTGAGCCCCAGCCTTGCCGGGTAGGGAAGGAGTTAACCTGCTATTTAGCTCTTCTGTGCCAGGACCTTCGTTCCTTACTTGACTTGGTTTTCCTTCCACACCTGAGCCGCCGTTTCCCTGTTGAAGATGGATGCTGTGGGGGCTCATTCCCAGGGGACGAAACCAGATGAATGAGGTGTGCAGGATGTGGGTCCTGTGTTAGTTTGCTCTAAGGCTGTCCTAACCTAACACCACAGACTGGACGGCTTAAGCCACAGAAATTTATTTTCTCACCGTTCTGGAAGCGGGAAGTCCAAGATCAAGGTATCCTGAGAGCTGTTTTCCTCTGAGGCCTTTTCTCTTGGCTTGCAGATGGCTCCTGTTCCTCCTTTTCCTCCCTTCACAGGGTCTTTCCTCTGTGTGCTCACACCCCTGGGGGCTCTTTGTGGCCTGATTTCCCCTTCTTGAAAGGACAGCAGTCAGGTGGGATTAGGGACCCTCTGTATGACTTCATTTAACCTTATTACCTCTTTAAGGCTCTATCTCCAAATGCAGTCATGTACTGCAGTACTGGAGGTTAGCGCCCCAACATGAATTTGTCCAGGGCGGGGAGGGGTGTGTGATTCATCCCATAACCGGTACGGAGGGGATCAGTACCAAACTAAACCAAGACCCTTGGGTCTTTTGCCCAAACTTTTCTATAAGGAACTGTGTTGTTTTGTGTGTGTGTGTGTGTGTGTGTGTGTGTGTGTGTGTGTATGTTTGTACTCAAGAAATTATTTGAAGATGTAGCTTAAAACAAAACAAAACAACTTTTTATTTTGAGATCATTCTAGAATCACAGGTTGTTGCAAAGTACTGGGAAGTCCCCCATACTGTTCATCCAGTTTCCCCCAATGTAACACGGCCCATGACTGAAATGCAATATCAAAACCAGGAAATTAACATGGTACCGTCTGTGGAGCTGATTCAGATTTTGCCAGTTTTCACATTCATTTATTTTTGAGACAGAGACAGAGCATGAACGGGGGAGGGTCAGAGAGAGAGGGAGACACAGAATCCGAAACAGGCTCCAGGCTCTGAGCTGTCAGCACAGAGCCTGATGCGGGCTCGAACTCACGGACCGTGAGATCATGACCTGAGCCAAAGTCGGATGCTCAACCGACTGAGCCACCCAGGCACCCCAGATTTTGCCAGTTTTGATGTGTACTCGTTTGTGTGTGTATAGTTCTGGGCAGTTGTTATTTTTTTTTTTTTTTTTACGTTTTATTTATTTTTGAGGCAGAGAGAGACAGAGCATGAACGGGGGAGGGGCAGAGAGAGAGGGAGACACAGAATCGGAAACAGCCTCCAGGCTCTGAGCCATCAGTCCAGAGCCCGATTCGGGGCTCGAACTCATGGACCGTAAGATCGTGACCTGAGCCGAAGTCGGCCGCTTAACCGACTGAGCCACCCAGGGGCCCCTAGTTCTGGGCAGTTTTAATACAAGTGCATCGTGTTTTCAACAGAACGGGATCAAGGTGAAACCAGATCAGTTTGAGTTGTGGGAGTGTGTTTGGTAGGCAGGCACACATGCAACATTGATACACACATGCGTGTGCGTGGGGAGAACACCGAGACAGAGAGAAGTCTTTAGGTGGAATGGAGGCTGGCCAGAGGAGAGGGATTCTTCCAGAAGAACTCCGTGACAGCCTTCTGAATTCCCAGGAAGAATGGAGCCCTTGCAGGCTGCCCGAATCCACAGAGCAATTGCTCTGAGTTGTGTGGCACATGTATTAGACACAAATGTGTCACGTTTTTTGATCGCTTGTATTGAGACCCAGTGGAGCCCACTGTGTTCCAGTTGATGCAGAGCGAATTATTCTCAGATTTCATCTGCCAAGTGTTTGTTCAGTACAAAGGTCACTATGATACCAGCCGGCAGCCAGAGAGAACCAAACTTCTCGTCGGAGCCCTGGGAGCCCAGAGTTATTTTGCTTCTGATGAGTTTTTATTTTAACTTGACATTGGGTAAAACGTGTTTCAACTCTCCAAAGAGTGTGGGTCGGGTATGGATCAAATACACTGTGACTGCAGTTCATCTGAAAAAAATAATTAAAAAGCTTTCCCTCGTGGGAGCAAGCATAACTCATTATATTCTTGCAACTTCATTGATATTGAAGTCTCCCTCATTAATTTCTTTTTCTAAAATAAATGGCACTGCAACACTGGTCAATTTGCTTTGGCTGTGTTCCACCCCCTCTCCCCAGCTGCTGGTCACATGCCATTTTCGGTGTGTTTTAGCAACGCGCTAGGAAATATGCAAGGGGCTCTTATCTGGTGCTTCCATATTGCCCGGGCTGCTAGGTGCTTCTTGTTCATTTTCAGCTGCTCATAATTCATGCCCTGTGGCGCACGGAATCGCTTCTGTGCTCTCGGCCTGGGTGACCTTGGACGAGACTCTCAGCGTGGGCTCTGGAGTCTGACAGTTTTGAGATTCAAACCCCAGCTCCCCTTCAGACCTGCCACCAGGATTTTGGACACCTTTCTGGTTAACCTCAGCCTGTTTCCTTAGCAGTAAAAAGAGGCCGGGGTCTACCTTGCAGGGATCTGCCTTGCTATCCTTTGCATCAGGTACCCTGTCCGTGGTGGAGATCAATAAGTGTTGTCCTGTTCTTTTTTTGTGGTCCTATCATCTCTATTTCCAGATGTGGAAAGTGAGGCGTGAGATAAGTGACTGACTTACTGAAACACACAGGCAGGTCTTTGACAAGAGCAGTTGGATCCTGATTTTCAGCTTGGGACATAATCCACCTAGTAGATCTAAGAATAGCAACCTCTTCAGTCCTGCATTACATCAGCAGGGCTCTTCTTTGCCTGCAGACCCCTTCCTGTGGCTCATCTCAAAGTACCTAAAGTGCTAGCATGGCCCCAGGCAGCAGGCGATCTGGTTCATCCGAAGTCAGAGGCACCCTAGAGTATGCCCATTACCACAACATGATGTATTGGTTGGCTTTCTGGGTTTTGACACATTACTTCCTAATTTGCTTCTTGATATTGGCTCAGTTTTTCAAAAGAATGTATTCTCACTTTAGTAAAATTGGGAAAACCCCAAATATAATAAGAAACTATAATATCTAATCTGGGTACCTATAGAAAGTTATTGTCGATATTTAGGTACATTTCCTTCCAGCCTTTTTCTTTTAAGACCCTACTTACTATACATGTAAACCTACTTTCAATGGACCTGTTGTAAAGTTCGTAATATATCAATTATATGTGAAATTGTGTTAATTATCACAAAGATAACTATAGGGTATTTTGATAATCTGGAAATGCTGGAATGTGCTCGTTGGTCATTTGAACGATGAACATCTTTGTGGTTTGAGCCACATCCGTCCACATTTGCCGAAGACTTAAAAGCTTGGGTTAGTGCCGTGATCCCATGTGAATTGGAAGGCAGCCCTTTGGCCTGGCTGTGACTTTTTCCAGAAGATAAGTAAGTGAGACACACGAAAAGATGCTTTGGGCTGGCCAGGAGTGTGGGTGCCCTTGTTGTCAGCCCCAGGCCACATCTTCTGCCCAGGGTAGAAATCTTAAGTGCTATGAGGGCTCAGCCAGCAAATGAGAAAAGCAGACCATAGATGGAGGCTGAGGAACTGAGGGTTCTTTCTTCATCCGAATACAGAGTCAGTCTTGCCAAATCTTCGGATTTTTAAGAGTGATCGGAAATCCATAGTTTGCAAGTGGACTGAATTGCCAACTCGTTGACATCCTCTCCAAATCCTCCCGCGGGTCACCAACACAGAAGCCAGCTCGAGTACGTTGGTGGCTTGCCATTTTGGACCCTTGGCTCTACATCATCCATCTCCAATTGCATTTGTCTTTTGGATAGCAAATAAAACAAGAAAGGAAGCTAGGTGGTAAGGGAAGAAGTTGCACATCATGGATGCCACAGCCAGAATAAATAGTGTTATCTACTGTGATCGCAGGTGATCTGGGCGTTGGGTTGGGGATGGGGGTGGGGACTCTTGCACAAACACAGGACACAGTTTGGAAGAGAGGAAGGAGTCAGAGCTGTTGCTGAGCCTCTCAGGATGCTATTCCAGCTGAGGCTTTGCCTTTTGCCTCATGAGCATGGGAATCCTAGAATGGAAAAGAAATTCAACCAGTTTTCCAAGCTAAGAATGTCTGGATGAAGAAATCTGTTCCCCAAGAGTTTCCTGAAGGGAGTAGAAACCAATACCATTTGGGGCTAGTTGGGGCCTGTGGATGTTTCCTGTGTGTGCGGGAACATCTTTGCTGAGAGATTTTAGAGCATAGCATTCAAGTGTTTGATGACCCGATGTAAGACCAGAGAGGCCCAGACAGACCTAGAGAAGACTCCTGGGGAAGGTGAAGGTGCAGGTGCATGGGGCAGGGTCGGGTCGGGTCGGGGCGGGTTCCTTCCTTCAGAACCGCAAAGGCACATTGTTTCTATACCATCAACCTCTTACTGCACCTGCCTCTTGAAAGAAGATTGATTTTATTTTTCCTTTCAACTGTAACACAGGCATTGTTTTTAAATATAAAAGGTTCTGAGCTATTTTCCTGAATAACCTGCATATTCCTTTTCTTTAGTTTATTTGCAGACTACTTCTTTCCGACATAGAATAATCTCCGCTTTATCTCCTTTTTTTCCTTTCACCTGCAAGAGGCATTCAGTGACAGCAGCTGTGGGAAGGGTTTGGTTTCTGTAGAGGGTTGTGATTTGCTGTTGTTAACACGGGCGTTAGAGGTTAATGGCCTTCCTCTTCAGGGCAAAGTGAGTTCTTCATTGCTAGGGGATTCTTGGGTTAGGCCTCATGGAAGAGTCTTTGTTGTGGACGTTGGCTTTTCGCCCGTCTAGCACCTCGTTTTCGTGACCGAGTGTTGCCTTTCCCCCAACGAGGACTGCAGACATGATAATGTGGTCCAGGCGTGGCTGGCCATGACATAGAGAAGGGCTCCCATGTACAAGGATTGGCCCAAGGATTGTGATAATCAAAGCCTACCATGAGGTTTGACAAATGGACTCAGAGTGAGAGAGAGAGAGAGCGAGAGAGACAGAGGCCACTTTCTTTTCTAGGACTGCTAGCTGTAAAAACTTTATGTCCAGAGATTCCAATGTCTGTCATTGCTGCCACATGCAGGGAAGTTGACCTAGGAGTGAAGACCTCGCAAAGGAAGGTAGATCAGGGGGAGAGAAGGCAAGACGACTGCCTGGATCCAGCTCTGCCGGAAGTGAGCCTCTAGCCCTTGGAATCCCAGTTCCTTTAGCACAGAAATGGTCCTGTACAATATTTGCAGTTCACGGGCTTGACTGCCCAGTCATGTCACGGCGAGAGTTGGACTGGATTGCTTTCCTCTTGAGGTGTGACCCCGCACCTTCTGATGGGGATAGGGTTTCTGTGCAAGGAAACCCACGTAGGACAGCTGTGCTCTGATCGGAGAGCTAGCTCTTTTACGATGCCCTAAAGACCTGAACAACACCTAACCCCATGCAGTCAATGAAAAGGGTTAGGTTGGAAGTTCTGCCTCAGGGTTTCATTTCATTACTTCCTAGCCTTTAAGTTGCAGGAAAGAGACCTAGAAACCAAAAGGAATGCCCCCCCGCCCCACTCCCCGCTTTCTCCCTGACCACTCCAAACAAACAAAGTGTTTAAAAATAACCTGTTGGCAGGCAGGCTTTGTTGGGGAGCAGTAAGTGTTTAATAGCAAATCGCTTACGGAGGTGGGAGAGTGTCCAGCATGTGGGCTTATTATTCGGTGCTGCTGCTTATCGAATGGAAGAAGGCTGACCAATCCTGGCTCCTTGACGCGAGTGTGATCGCTGGCCCTGCCTTCACTCCCAGCACTGGCTTCGTGTCGTCAAGGGCCAGGAGGCTAAATGAGCGCGCGCCATTTGGGACTTGGCTTTGCTATTTCATTCCTGCCAAGACGTGTGCATGTGCACGTGCTTATTTTTGCCCTTGTGCAGACAAACCTCCGAACGCACCAATGCGTTAGGTGACTGATGGGCGCTCATAAACAAGTTAGGTGTAGACATTAGAGCTGGGGCTCAGGAGTTTGCCTTACGAGTGTGAAGAGAAATTGGGGGCTACGTAACGGGGCTGCTTCAAACTGAAGTTTCTCGGATGTGCTTGAGGGGAGGGATCCAGGACCTTCTAAAATTATTTGGAGGTGCATGCGTGCTCTTGTGGGGAAGCTTTCGCTGGCTTCTCGAAGAGGTTCAGGATCCAAAAAAGGTTAGATTCCCATAAAGTCCTTACGACGGGCAGACCGTGAGGTTGGGCGACTTGGGGTAAGATAAACCAAGATAGTCGAGGTGATGGGCTGTGCGGAGTGACAGATGGAATGCTGTGGACTGCTCAGCTGTCAACTTGATCCGCTCCCTGGGGAGCCCCTGTACCTCCGACAGGAGGCATCTTCGCATCAGTCAGGCAACTGTGGGTGAAAAGTCAGAATGTGTTCCCAGCCACTCGAGAGACGCCCTCCAAGCCCTCCTCCTCCTGTGCCAGTGCTTCCAGGGTCCAGAAAAAAAAATTCCTTTGGGGCTAAAATTTTCCATCCCTTCTTTCGGCCTAACTGTGGGTGTTTTGGGTAATATTCAGCAAATTTTCTGTGTTGGTTTTGCACGGATGCACAGATAGGAAAATCAGCTTTTTTTTTTTTTTTTTTTTTGCGTTGAAAGCAAAAACATTTTAAAAATGCACTGGTTCATAATGGAATCTGAACTCCCGAAGTCAAAACTTTCCATGCGTTCTTACTAAGAAAAATTCTCCCGGGCAATGACAAACAAACACGTAGGCAGAAAGTTGTGAGGGACCCCAGAAAATCATCTGGGGACACAAACGAACTTGGCAAAATTAGCATGGGCAAAACTTTTTACCCCACACTTTTTGGGACAGTCGCTGCATTTAAGAAACCCCCTTTCTGTCTTTACCAATTCCCACTGCCGCCTAGTTCAGGTATGGGGTTGCAGGGGGCAGGCAGGGTTTTGGGGTTGGGCACATCCTAAGCTCTCTCCAAGAAGAGAGGTTTTTCTCCCTTTATCTCTAATGTTCTCACTAAGCATGTGGCACAAGTGGATGCGATTTCCCAGTGCCTCCTTTTATGCCCAAGGCATTATTACCGTAAGAACATCCATGTTTTCCCACCTGCCTCATGGGCTGTTAATGGAGTTTACAGAGGGAATTTGGATTCCCAGCAAGAGGCCTCATTAGCCCGGCAAGGATCTGATAGATTCTAAAATTGTGTATGGACACTTGGAACCTTTAGAAACCCAGTGGTGTCTATTATTAGATCTAAATTATTTCCCCTAGCCCAGCCTCAGTCGGTACGTTTGTATCACGGGGGAAAGAACCTTACCTTGATCCAGCCGGATCAGCTGGATTGGCTTATGCATGCATTAACGCCTGTGGTTCTGGGGCTGAAGACAAGACTCAGAAGCCATGGGGCAGCATAAAGAACAAAATGTCTCCTGCATGGGCGCTTTTTTATTTTTTAATATCCACCTTGTTACTGGTTGTGAGCCAGTGTTTAATTTTAGGAACGATTGTGGTCACAAAGAAAATTTAACACCTGTCTGCTTATTTGGACAAGTGCGTCAAGCTCGTGGGGGTTTGAGTAATGACTGTGGCAACATGGGATATACTAGCTGTCCTCTTTGGTGTCCCTGCTACACAACAGAGAATGGGGTGCTTTGCCTGTGGTCTCTCGCTCCCTCCTCCTAAAGCCCAGGGAGACAAGGGTTACCATTCTCATTGGGCGGATGAGGAAACTGAGGCAGAGGGAGTATGCTCGCACTCTTTCTCTCTCTCTCTCTCTCTCTCTCTCTCTCTTCCTCTCTCTCTCCCCTCTAACAAAATTATTCCTGATTTTAGCAGTAAAGTATGGAATGGTGAGGAGTGTCTCAGCCAGGAGACGTTGATGGCCATAGGGGACTTAGGGCCTGGCTTCTCTGTGGGAATTGTTAAAACTCTCATCCGATAAAGCTTTGTTCCCACGAAAGAACCACGTGAGTTGTTTTCACAATCTCCCCGTAGTAAAGTGACAGACACTCACCAGACGGTTTTGTTTACGTTTCAGGCCCCGCAGCCTTTAATTGGTATACAGTCACTGCTCTTACACAACTTGGACTTGGGTTTGTTTGTTTGTTTTTTTGTTTTTTTTCTCCCTCACTCCCAGGCTTGGCCAAGCTGGCTTGCTTTGCTCCGCAAGTCAGGAGTGATTGTACGCATACCTCACTCGGCCACAGCTGGGACCAAAATGGTAAGAAGGTAAAATAAAAAAGGCTTCGTGGATCACGGAGGAACAGGTGAGAAAGAAGTATTAAAGAACAGAGACCATGAGCTGAAATATTGCAATTCCCGATAGATCGGAGAGGGGTAGAGGCCTCTTGCCCTTTCCTAAGGGCATGCTCCTCCCAGAATATGTTCATCCTCACTGTCCTGCGAGCTTGTTGGAGGTCTGCAGACAAATGACCGTCTCTTATTGGCCTACCTGGCAGAGTGGAAGGTGGGTTCAGAGGTCAGAGACTGGGTGTGAGCCACCAAGTTCGTGCAGACGGGGAGTAGGGAGCGCCTCTGGCTCATGACTCCAGATTCATATTTCCACCTTTAAAAAAACATGTTTATTTTTGAGGGGGGGAGGGGCAGAGAGAGACACACACACACACAGAATCTGAAGCAGGCTCTCCAGGCTCTGAGCTGTCAGCACAGAGCCCTATGTGGGGCTTGAACTCACAAACTGAGAGATCATGACCTGAGCCAAAGTCAGACGCTTAACTGAACCGCCCAGGTGCCCCAAGCTTTTTTGTTGTTGTTGTTGTTGTTGTTAATTTTTGAATTGTAAAAAAAAAAACAAAACAAACCACATAACCTGAAATTCACCATCTTACCTGTTTTTTAAACAATGTACAGTTAAGTAGTGTTGTTGGCACATTGTTGTGCAGCGCTTCTCCAGAACTTTCGTCTTGCAGAACTGACACTCTTCACCCAGGAAACAGCCCCAGTCACCACCATTCTGCTTTCTGTCCTTACGGGGTCTGACTATTGTCATTACCTCTCCTAAGTGGAGTCCCTACAGTATTTGTCTTCTTGTTGCCGGCTTTTTCCAGTTAGCAGAATGTTCTCAAGGTTCATCCATGCTGGAGCCTGTGTCTGAACTTCCTTCTTTTATAAAAGCTGAATAATATCCTCTGGTGTGCATATACCACAGTTTGTTTATCAGTTTATTCCTCATGGGGCATTTGGATTGCTTCCACCGCTTGGCGATGGTGAATAGTGTTGCTATGAACATCTGTGTGCCATCTATTTCTGCCTTGTTAAAAGTCAGCTCTCAGGGCATCTGGGTGGCTCAGTCGATTAAGCGTTCAACTTCGGCTCAGGTTATGATCTCCCGGTTCGTGAGTTCAAGCCCCGCATTGGGCTCACTGGCTGTCAGCACAGAGCCTGCTTTGGATCCTCAGTCTTTCTCTCTCCCCCTCCCCTGCCCTCTCTCCCTCTTTCTCTCTCTGTCAAAAAATAAACGAAAAAAAAAAAAAAAAGTCAGTTCTCTACTTGGGTGTCCTAAGTAGATCCCAGGAAGTGCAAAATTCACGTCCTTCGATTTTCTCCCAAGTTTGCTTTGTCTTTGTTTCACCCTGCCCTTTTCTTCCCACCCCTTGCATTTAAAAGCCACCACCTCTTCCTGATCCTGGCTTCTGAAGGTCTCTGGAGTCTGGCCCCTGCCCTCTCTTCATTTGCCTCCGTTGTTTCAGGCCAGGCCCTCAGCACCTCTCACCTGGATGAGTGTGCCCATCTTTGACGAGTCTCACTGATACTTAAGATAATAGTACTATATATTTTTGAGAGACTTAAAGTTACTTGACTCCTTTTTTAAAAAATATTTTTTTTAGTGTTTATTTTTGAGACAGAGCGTGAGTCAGGGAGGGGCCGAGAGAGAGGGAGAGACACAGAATCCGAAGCAGGTCCCAGGCTCCGAACTGTCAGCACAGAGCCAGATGCGGGGCTCGAACTTACGGACCGTGAGATCATGACCTGAGCTGAAGTCGGACGCTTAACCGACTGAGCCACCCACTCCTGCCCCCACTTAACCCCTTTTTAACAAATAGAGACAGGTTAAATTTAATCGTCTCCATTTCACTCATGCATTGGTTTAACAAATATCGTGAGCTTACCTTATGTCAAGCCCAGTGCAGGGTGCTGGGGGGGGGGGTGGTACGTGGATGGATGAGACCTAGCATCAGACCATGAGAGTAATAATATTAGGCATTTATGAAGCACATTCTGTGGACCAGAGACTGGGCAAAGTTCTTATGTATTTTATCCAGCGTGATTCTCGAAAAAATCCTTTAGGTTTTATTGTCTGCATTTTATGGAAGGAAATCTGGACATAGAGATTGATAATCTGTCCAGTAAGGGACAGCATGGGGACTGGAGCCACTTCTTTCTCCAAGGGATGTGTTCCTCTGCTTCCCAGCAAAGTCTATCAGCAACTGCCATAAAAACCAAGAGCTTGAAACGCAGGGAGGGCAGGATGAAGCTCCAGGCTCATGGGAATCTACACATGCGTTTGTGTATGTACAGTTGGAAAATATTCACCAAATGTGCTCAGGAATATTTTACAAGTGTGAGTAGTGACTCAGTGCCTTGCAGAGACACGCCGTCTTCCAAACCATAGCTGCCGTTGGAGAAAAGAAACCACGTTGCACATGTTCTCAAAGCAAGAACTTGTGTAAACTTCATTTTTCATCCGTGTCAAATGCCGTTCCCTGATGTGATGTGTTATCTGGTCAAGGAAGTGACTTGACAAAGCCTCTCGCCCAGGCTCAGAAAGGAAGGCGATGTCCCTGATGTCTCCAGGCTGGATGTCTGGGGAAAGAAAGCATGTTTAAAACTGGTGAGCCTTTGCAGCTGGGAGACGGTGTTTTACTTCCTGTGAATCACATAGGGCCAGCCCGAAAGAGGCCACCTAGCCGTGCGTGTGTGTGTGTGTGTATGTGTGTGTGTGTGTGTGTGGAGATGGTGGAAATTGCTATTCACCACACAGAACATGAGCATATTCTTTTAAGAATATCACTCCTGCTGGAGACGATTGAATGAGTAATCCACGAGCTCACTAGGCAGATCTTTAATTTAAAGTGGGGGGGGGGGGAGATTCGGTTCTGCAGCTTGCTGCCTGCTGTGGTGTTGCCTTAGAAAGCTCTGGGTGGTGGAAAGCCCCCATTGGGAGAGTGCATACCCCGTGCCGGGCACTCGGAAATGAGTTTTCTCCTTCCCTCTGCATCATAGCCATTTCACAGAGTAGAAGACTGAGGCTCAGCAGAATGAAGTTACTTGTCTCAAGTCTGTATCCCTTAGTAAGGAAGTGATCAGAGTTGAACATAATGTCTGTCCACTGATGGTGTCTGGCCCAAAGCTGAGATTTGGTAGAATAACTGATTTTTATTATGGGATATTTGAAACGCATACAGAAGTAGAAAGGCTAGTTGAGTGGACCTCAGCATGCTCATCGTGGCCTGCCGTGTTTCATCTGTCCCTACCCAGTCTCCCTTCTCCTTGGTTGTATCAGATGTACGGTTTCAGAAATTTTAGATCAATCATTCTGTATGTAAATACTTAGTGTTTATTTCTGGAAGATGCGGACTCTATAGAAACAGAATTTACAATACTACTGTCATGCCTTAAGCTCTGATGATAATTTGTTAACGTTAACACCTATGTACTCAGTGTTTAAATTTCTCAATTGCCTCTTTAAAAAAAGAACACACACACTTTATTAGATCCAAAGAGCTCTATGATTTGCAATTAATTGCCTTGTTTCTTAGGTCCCCTTTAATCTGTAGGCCCCCCCCCCGCCCCGGTTAAATAAGTTGATTGATCTGCCCTGTAGTTTTGTACAGGCTGGATGGTGCTTTTTTAGCATGCTCTTTTGTCCCCCACTTGTATTTTTTGTAAATTGGTTGTTAGCTCTAAAGGACTGATCTGATTCATGTTTGATTTTTTTTCCTTTTTTTTTTTTTGTTGCAAGAAATACTTCATAGGTGATGATGTGTATTTCTATTAATGACACACAGAAGGTCTGCCTTCTCTTTCTGTGTCATTGACAGCCATCGATGGTCAGGTCTCTACATAGTGAGGATGTTCAAATGCTCTCATTCCTTTTTCAAAAAATTCTATTAAGAGAAAGTTCCTTATTTCAACCCTTTTATTATATTGGGGTAGAATTTGATTAAGCAAAACAGGAAAAGTGGCTATGTGATTACCAAAAACGATGCTATCTATCTATCTATCTATCTATCTATCTATTTATTTATTTATTTATTTATTTATTTATTTATTTGCAGTTTGGTTTGTCCTTAAGGTATATCCTTTTAGGGACATATGAATTACTATCTTTAAATATCATTGGAAAAATGGCTTTTCTCTGTGAAAAAATGGAAAACATGTTCCATTTTGGTTTTGATTTTTATAGATTACTTCTTAAGAGATAATTTTGTTTGATGATTACGTAAACTATTTACATGGTGTCAAAGTCACATCTACAGAACAGGAATGTTCTGAGAACTCTGGCTTCCAAACCTATCAGTGCTTTCCCCTCCCACACCTCACACATAGCCATTTTTCTTTCAGTTTTTGGTTTTTCTCTGTTTGAAGAATGTAACCAAATATCTTTATATACCAACTTCTCCTTTTTCTTTGTAAAATGTAACTAATTATATGCATTTTTTTTCCCCACCTGACTTTTTCACTGAACAGTGTATCCTATACAGGAAGACTGCATTATAAAGAGTTAGGATAATGGGCATTGTATAAAGATCTATGGAGTCATTGACTTTTTAGAGCTGGTGGTAATGTAGCAAATATTCATGTGGCATTTACTGTGTTCTGTGCGCTGTGCATAAACTCATTCAGTAATTCTCATAACAGTGATGTTCTGCGGTATGTATCATTATTGCCACCATTCTGTAGATGAGGAAACCAAGGCACGAGGTGGTTTGGTTAGGTGACTTGCCCAGAGTCTCAGATCCAGTGAGTGGCTGACCTGGGATTTGGATTCAGGTGTATGCTCTCATATACCACGTTATATTGCTTTAGAATTTCTGGAGTTTGATTTTCTGGTTTTTATGAGTTAAGGGAGTTCTGGTCCCTGGGCAGTTAACATTAAATATGTCACTACCGTGTGCCCCGTCCCAAGCTTTATTACTTTTTCAGGTGATCCCCAGCTTGCCGTGCAGCTTCTTGTCGGGTCTGGAATTTGATCTTAACTTACCGTAAAGGTAAGCACTTAGCCTGTTTGTTATTTCATGGAGGCTCAGACAAGGAGAGTCATGGGTCAGTTTAAGGCCTTTATGACTCCTGACACCTTAAGAGTAGGCTGTGACTATTCCTTTTACCTTGAAGTACCACAGAGGTGATGCTGAAGATGCGGGTGGATGTCTGTGGTGCAGGAAGTCCTGTTATAGGAGAAGGATACCGAACTTGGAGCATCCACTGCTTTTATAGCAAGCAGTAAGCAACCCTAGCCTTTGTCCCAGAGGGAAAAGTTCTCTCATTCCTTACAGTTGCTCATTGAGAAATGGTTGGGTTCTGAATCTAGCCCACCTCTGTTAGCTACCGAATGGGCACTGTTTACTTCCACTAGCCTGATGTTAGAAGCCCAATAAGTCTGCTAGATGGGGGGTAAGCCCTCAGCCTTTTCTCTTACCTTGTGTCTTGGCAAATGTAGCTGGATGAATGGGAGCATGGACACTCTCAGAGAACTTCTTCTCCCGACATTTCTTTGCACCTTTCTTGTTTGAGAATAAAGAGTCAGGTGGGTCCGCATAGCCCTTCTTTGACAGATTACAAGTGTTTGAAAATATTTGCCAATATTCCCTGACTTGTTTATGGTAAGTTTTGTATCTCTCAGACTTTTTTAAATTTTTTTTAATGTTTATTTTTGACAGACAGAGCATGAGCAGGGGAGGGGCAGAGAGAGAGGGAGACACAGAATCTGAAGCAGGCTCCATGCTCTGAGTTGTCAGCACAGAGCTTGACGCGGGGCTCGAACTCACAGACCATGAGATCATGACCTGAGCCGAAGTCGGATGCTCAACCGACTGGGCTACCCAGGCGCCCCTGTATCTCTCAGACTTTAACTGTAGCAAAACCAAAATCCAAGTGAGATCTCTTTTGAAGGCCACCCTTAACACATCTTAAGCACTCATCATGTTGCAAACTTCTGGATTTTCTTTATGATGGGTAACATTTTGAAACCAGCTGGAGGGATGAGGTTGACAAGCATCGATTAGTCTCTTGGCTACATAATGGCAGGTTTCATTTTGATTTCCTTTTATTTTCTTTTTCCTGGCTGAACTCTTTTCAATGTTGAGTCCAGTTTTTCTTGCCAGTGATTTTTTTTTTTATAATACTGTAAATTACTGCCCTTCCTAAGATGCCAGTTATAACTTTACCTTTTCATAGCAACACGTGAGGCTTTGAATGGGAACACTTTCTTGGAAGACAGCCCTTCCTAGCAGTTTGGCATCCTCAGTGACTTTCTTGATTGGGTTTCCTGTGTTAAATAAGAACTGTTAAAGGTCCCGGCCATGTCTGTTTGAGGCAGGAAATGCTCCTTTAAGTTATGAGAGGAAAGGGCAACATAATAAGCTTCTGTAAACGTGGTCCAGGTGATCCATCGAGGAAAACTGGGAGCTGGGGTCAGAGGGATGGAAGGGGAACAGAAACGGGTCCTAGGTTAGAGGAAAGTCAGGCTAATGAGGGCAAAGGTCATCCTTGCCCCCCAGTTCCCTGCACCTTAAAGTCTAGCCCATCCCTGTTGGCTACAGGATTGGCACTGTTTACTTCCGTTAGCCTGATATTAAAAGTCTAATGTGTCTGCTAGATGGGGGTAGGCCTCAGCCTTTTTTCTCATGAATTTTAACAAAAGGCTCTGGCAGCTTGGAGCCTCCAGAAGGGCATCTTTTCTTTTTTATTTATTTGAGAAAGAGACAGAAAGAGTGAGCAGGGAAGGGGCAGAGAGAGAAGAAGAGCGAGACCCAAGCAGGCTGTGCACTGTTAGCACAGAGCCCGATGCGGGGCTCGAACTCACGAACCGTGAGATGCTGATCTGAGCCAAGACCAATAGTCAGACACCTAACCTGCAGGGCCACCCAGGCACCCCTCCCGGAGGGCATCTTTCAGGTGTTGCCTGTGTATGGAAGAATGAGATGGCTTGGCACTTCCTTCCTGATGAATTCGGAGGGAAGGCTCCACATGAGCGTGCACTGAGCAGCATACCTGTAGTCCCTCGTAGCACACCCTCGTAGTCCCTCTGACACTTCTCGTTGGACCTCCTATTGGAAGGACTTTATGTTTAAAATCAGCTCCCTGGGATCTTTTCAGGACCTTAAAAACGTTTCAGGGATGGTCCCACAGCAGTTAGCCAGGAGCACAAGAGGGAGCATAGCCCTCATTATTAAAGTGATCACAGGTCCAAATGGAGAGAATAAACCCATGTTACACCGACCGCTGAGCAAGGGATCCCAAGTGCAGGAGTGAGAGTACCCTCAGCTCTTGGACCAGCCCCCACTGCTTACTGAGCTCTGTGACTCCGTGTCCCCCTAGGTACAGTGGCAATAATGATAGCATTTCTCTTATCAGAGATGATGTGATGATTATGGGAGGTGACATGAAAGGGGCCATTGCTAGCACATAGCGAGCGCTCAGCGTGTTACTAAGTAGAGGACAGCGTGTCGGCACAGGCTGGGCCTACTAACCGATGTGGTTTCTGGGTGTAAGTTTGTCTAAACGTGGCCTGGAGCCGTGCTGTCCAGTAGGGCACCTTGCTAGCCCACGTGCTGTTTAAGTGACTTCAAGCCAAACAGAATCAAGAACATCGTTGCTCCATCGCACTGGCCAAATTTCAAGACTCAAGAGCCACGTGCGGCTCTTGGCTACCGTTTTGGAGCGTGTGGGTTACAGAACATTGCTGTCACGCAGAAAGTTCTTTTGGACAGTTCTGTTCGGGAGAGTTTTGCCCCTGAGGGAGTCGAGGGCATTATAATGACGGAGTGTTTAACCTTGGCACTTTTTTTCCCGGTACCCTCCCCTTTCCGCTTCCTTTCTGCAAATAGAGAAGGGCATATAGTGCAGACACGGCAGTGTGCGTGTTCCAGAGACTGCTGGAGTAACAAAGCCCTTGCAGACGAAGCTGAGGCCGGCCTGCAAGGTGGCTGAGGCCCGCTCAGTGCCTTGCAGCCTCCCAGCGCCCCCCCCCCCCCCCGCACCCCCTCTCGGTTACAAAGGCCACGCTTCCTCCTTTGCTGCTGTCCTGGGGACAATCTCAAGTTCTAATATTCCTTTCTGTTTTCCTCACAGGCACCATGGGTCCTAATTTATGTCCTTAAACTCTGGTCACCGTGATTCTGGGACACCCAAGGCCCTTCGTTGACTTGCTGAGTCGGGGTACTGTCCTAGCTGTGCTCCCAGAATCTGCAAAGAAGGTTAAGTCCATCCTCCAGGGGCCAGAGAGTCAGGGCACCTGCGCCTCCCTTTCCTTTGGGTTTTAGCTCCATGAGAAGAGTGTGAGCTGTATTTTGTAGCTAAATCCTGTCTCCCCAGTGGGCGACGTAGAAAGGAAAGCATCCACTTGCATTAAAATGTGTTTTGGCCGCGAGCTCTTGGGGGCTCATTAGAGACGGCGTGAATAAGACCTCCTGGGCTCAGCTGTCATCTTTGCACCTACCTGTGGAGCACGGAGCAGGAGGAAGGCACCTTGTGGTGCCAGGCCCTGTGGGGAGCAAGGTCCAGGAGGTAAAGCTATGACTTCTTGCTGCCCATAGAGCGAGCAGCGTCTCTGGAGAGGCAGCCTGGCGGAAGGGGTTTCTGAACTGTGTTTCCAAGAGGTGGGGAGCGGGGGCGCCAGGGTGGCTCCGTCAGTTAAGCGTCCGACTCTTGGTTTCGGCTCAGGTCATGATCTTATGGTTTCGTGAGTTCGAGCCCCCCATATCGAGCTCCAAGCTGACAGTGCAGACGGAGCCTGCTTGGGGATTGTCTGTCTGTCTGTCTCTCTCTCTCTGCCCCTCCCCTACATACGCTGCCTCTGTCTGTCTCAAAATAAACGAAATGAAAAAAAAAAATTTGTAAAGAGGGGAAGAGTGGACCTGCTAAGTTAAGGGAGAAGGGGAGAAGTTCCAGGAAAGACAAATTCTACAAAGAAGTTTTCATTTGAAACCATGAACGGCTCGTGAGAAAATCACCACCACTTCCGAGCCTTGGGTGGATTGCTTAAGCTCGGCTTTCACATCTGTAAGATGGGAGGGGTCCCAGTAGCCACCTCACAGGGCTGATCTGAGGACTGATGAGCCGGCACACGTAGGGCATTCAGAGTAAGTGCTCAAGGGACAGTCACTGTCATCATTGCGGTCTTCTTCCTCCTAGTATTTTTATTATTATTAAATGAGAAATAAGGTTTGGAATTGAGTTCGGATGCCAGCTTTGCCACCGACCCTGTGCAAGCCCCTTCAGCTCTCCGAGCCTCAGTTTGTTCGTCATTAAAATGGGGAGCATGCCATCCGTCCGTGTTAACGGGGCTCCTCGTGAAGCTTACCGTGAGGTTTTTGTCCGTAAGTTCTGGAACGGGGCCGGGAACGTAAGATTGTTTCTCCTTCTCCTGGTCTCCAGACAGCTTCCCCGGTAGTCCCTTGGAAACCCAGGTGGGGGAAGGGGGAGGGGGTGGAATGAAGTTTGAGGAAAGTGAGTCCGGCGGCTGTTGGGGGGGGGACGGCTTACGCTCAGGTGCCGCAGTGCCACTGAAATGGAGACGTCACACGCTTTCTGGTTTCTAGAGGTTTGTGCCACAGTTACAAGACGGCCTCCTTTGTGGTTAGAGTAGCTCTTTCTGTGGGCCAGGCTGCTCTAAGTGTTCTACCTGTATTTAACCCTCAAGAAAGCCATAGGTCGTGGGGCTATGATTCCCATTCTGCAGATAAAGAAGTTGAGGCACAAAATTAGGGACTTGCTCACAGTCACCCCAGCTAGTGTGTGGTGGTGTCGGGATTTGAACCCAGGCCCGTGGACCTCAGAATCTGTCTTCACCTCCTTGATTGACAGGGATTTGACGGGGGACTGCAGTATACATTTAGCACTTCTGTGTTACAGACGTGGTACAATTAAGACTCACAGAGGTGTAGACAGGAGGGTTAGTGGAGAAAGAAAGCACAGTCGGGTTTTTTCGCCTCATCCAGAGAATTTGGGTGGGGGAGTGCAGGCCCCGAGGTTTTCTAAACTTAGCCCCCCCAGTGCACCCCTCCCCACCCTCGGGCTAGACCTTGGCCTGCAGCCCGCCCTCCTGCTGGAGGCTGCCTCGGGCACCGTGGAGGGAGAGTGTGGCTGTGCAGCGGGACCCCCGTAGTGCCCAGTTTTGCAGGGCCGGACAGTTTTTCCTGCAGCTCTGCAGAAGGACAGACCTTCCCGTCCACCTGTCGCTCGTAGGCTCTGGTCGGGCCAGCAAGGGCGGCGGACATTGGCGGCAGCGGCCGGTTGTGGCGCCTCTTGATGTGACCTTTTGTGGGGCCTGTGTGCCGGTGAGCAGGGGCAGCCAGAGTGGGGGCCGGGCCACCACTCCTTCCTCAGCCTTCTGGCCCAGAGCGTGTACTCCGTTACCCCCTTACCTCCATCCCGTTTCCCCGCCCTCCTCACCTCTGCCTACAACCTGTCTCCTGCTACAAAACCGTCAGCAGCCCCCACAACCCACAGGGTGTTGCCTGGGGCCCGCCTGCTTCTGGGGGTTAGTGATTTCTGAGCCCTCCCCGTGGGCTGGCATCGTGTCAAGCTCCCCCAAGTCTAGGTTTTACACAAGAGGCCTGGGGAGTCTGGCTGAGTAGGGTTAGAGCCAGGCTCAAACCTGGGCTGATCCGCTCCAGGCCTGGTAGCCTCACATGTATACTGAAATAGAGCCACTGAAATAGTAAATTTCAAATTAAAAAAAAAAAATTATGTTTATTTTTGAGAGAGAGAGAGAGAGAGAGAGAGCACACACATGTGCAAACGGGAGAGACACAGAATCCAAAGCAGGTTCAGGGCTCTGAGCTGTCAGCACAGAGCCCAGTGTGGGGCTCGAACCCTCTAACCATGAGATCATGACCTCAGCTGAAGTCGGACGCTTAACCCACTGAGCCACCCAGGCGGCCCTCAGATTGGTATTTAAACAGGGCACTTTCCGCGGTCTGGGGAATTGTAGCAGAGTGATCTTGGAGCATCAGTCTGGGACTCTGTCCCCTCACAAAACAACCCCCGACACACACACACACACACACACACACACACACACACACACACACACACTCACTCACTCCCTCCCTCCCTCCCTCCCGCGAATATGCCCTGGTGTTCATCAGTGTCCGTGCACCCGTGGATATTGATCACGCACGGCTCAGGGGCTTCTTGGGAACCCGGTAGAGCCTCCTTTGCTCACAGCTCCAGCCACGTGCACCTGAGACAGTAGGTGTTCCCTGCTGAGTGCATCTCCTCTGGAGAGATCTGTGTGGCTACCTACATCCTGACCACTGCCTCCCCACTTTCTCCCTGCTTTTGCCACTTTGTGACAGCCCTAGGGCATTCCTGTGAGTCCTTAAAGACCGTCCCTGGCAGGTGCTATTAAATGTTAATAAGGGATCTAGCCAGGGCTGGGCCCCTTTGACCTCTGGCTCTGGGCTTTGCCACTCTGCCATTTTAGGTGAGTGATTTATTGAAAGGGAGGCAGAGGTGGACAGTGGGAAGGAAATCGCCCTTTTAAATTTATGGCTGGTTTTGCCCATGTTAATGTGTAAGCCTCCAGCTATGCAATTAGAGGTCGTTAGGCAGCTACAATGCGAAATTAATTGGGGGGTGGGTGGGTGGGGGGGTGGGTGTGCTGCTTGATTGTGGGTGAAACTGCTCCAGGGTAGGGAGAGAACAAGCTGTTTGCTTTGGCCTGGTGAGGAGAGGTGAGAACATTGTGCTGTTGTGAGAAGGGACTGAGAGCTTACTGGTGTGTGTGTGTGTGTGTGTGTGTGTGTGTGTGTGTGTGTGTGATTGAATAAGTGAATAGGTGACCAGCTAGGACTGAGCCCAAGGCCCTGAAAGTCCCTGGGACGCATCAGGCGGTGGCTGGATCACACTGTGAGCAGGACCTCTTCCTTCCGGCCTTGGGAAAGGCCAGATCTCAACTTTGATAGTTAAGGCTGGGTGACCTTGGCCAAGTTACTTAGCTTCTGTGAGTCTCCCTTTCCTTCTGCATAGAAGGAAGGCATTGGAAATCAGAGAATTTGGAGGTGTGTTTAACCCTCTAAAAGATTTTTTTTTCTCTCCCTTCCTCCTGCAAGGTATGAAGCTTCTAATCTCTGATCGGTTTGTATTGTTAACAAGCAAAATTCAGCTCAGCTCAGTAAATTTCAAGATCAAATTAGTTTTATTCACTGATTCTTGAATTGGGCAGCGTCCCATCTAGCAAAAAGAAGTATGCTCCAAATAGCTTCGGAAACGGGAAGGTTTTAAAGGCAGAGAGCGGCAGAAAAAGGAAGTTTATTAGCAAAGAGTGGATTGTTTCAGACTTAGCTTAATCTACCTGTGGGGAACAGAATGGGTCTTGGCGGGTTACCTCATTAGTGCTGACCAGGTAATTTCAGGTTGGCTGGTTAAAGGTTACATTCCTGGGAGAGGCTGAAACTACCATGAGATTGGGTAGAAGCGTTGGCTTGCTGATGTGGGGCTTAGCACAAGTGCCTCCATTTTGGGTCTGTTTCATTCATTCATTCATTCATTCATTCATTCATTCATTCATTTATGTTTATTTCTTGAGAGAGACAGAGAGCAAGCGGGTGAGGGGCAGAGAGAGAGGGAGACAGAATTTGAAGCAGGCTGCCTTTCTGTCCCTAGGCCAGTTCCAGTGACCTCGATCCCTCCTCTTGCCTCTTTAGGCCAAAGGGTTGGTGATCGTCTGTCACTGTGACTCATCTTGGGTGCCTTAGTGTCCTTTGATAGGTCCCTCAGCCCTGCCCTTCCATCTGTAAACAGTTCTTCATTAGGTGGTCCCGAGTGGAAACTTTTGAGCGTACTATTTGCTACCCACACATCTTGACTGATACAACCACTTAGCACAACCTCACTGTACCTCAGTTTCCCTCATCTGTAAAATGCCTTCTTAGGGTTGTTGATATATGTTGATATTGTGTAAAGGGCTTAGGAACAGCCACTGGCACGTAGGAAGCCTATGTAAGTGTTTCCTCTTATTTTTATGATTTCTATATTCCTTGTCAAAGGCCCCTCTTAAGACTATATACAGCTGGCTTCAGCCTCTGGGGCTCTGGCATTAGAGCGTGAGCCCCTCAGGGATTCAGCAGCTCCTCATTTCGGGGCTGAGAGGCAAGAAGGATGAGGCCAACAAGAGGAAACAGTATCATCAAGGATGCTTTAGATGTGCTGGGCAAGCTGACTCCCCCGGTTTGTGCCGGCCCCTCCCCCCGTACCAGCGTAGCAAAGTGGCCAGCAGCTGTGAGGTCAAGTTCCGAGTGGTTTCGGCTTCTGTGCCTCACTTGGCCGATGATCTGTCACGGGTCCTGCCTGTTCCCCTTGGAGCCTGGTCGCTGTGCTTAGCTGTTGGCAAGCAGCCGGTAGAGATATGACACAGTGAATCCCGGAGGGTTTGGATCTCTGATCTGGAGGATTTGGTGATCTTCCCCTTTTACTCAGATGTGCCTTTCAGGAGGAAACCTGTCTTGAGATCTGAATGCCCGAGTTACTCGTGAAGGAATGTGGGAGTGGAGGATGCTGTCCTGCCAAGCAGAACTGATGATGGCCGTCCTGAGGAGGAGAGGGGGAACAGACACATGCACACTCGTGTGTGCATGCACACACTCACATGCACACACACTCACACACAGGCATGCACTCCCATGCACACACAGGCATACATGCACCTGCACCATGCACACACAGGCATATACACACATGCACACGCATGCACCCATGCACACCCATGCACGCACAGGTGCACACAGGCACACACATACCTACACGCACATGCATGTATGCATGCACAGGCACACACATGTACACACATGCACACCCACACGCACACACACAGGCATATGCACACATGCACACATGCACACACATGTACGCCCAGGCACACGCAGGCATACATGCACATGCACACAGAGGCACACACACAAGCACATGCACACACAGGCATACACACGTACACACACATGCACGCACAGACACATGCAGATACACACTCATGTTCATGTACACACGCACACATACAGTCTTCAGGTGCAGCAGAAGCATTACACTCCCCCAAAACTTCCTAGAGTGTGCACTAAGATCCCACTCTCACATCTAGATTTTTTTTTTTAACGTTTATTTATTTTTGAGACAGAGAGACAGAGTATGAATGGGGGAGGGTCAGAGAGAGAGGGAGACACAGAATCTGAAACAGGCTCCAGGCTCTGAGCTGTCAGCACAGAGCCCGATGCGGGGCTCAAACTCCCTGGCCGTGAGATCATGACCTGAGCCGAAGTCGGTCGCTCAACCAACTGAGCCACTCAGACGCCCATAGATTTTAATCTTCCTCCAGTATTTCCTATTAAAGTGCGTAACTCAGGCCCTAATGGAATTATATTTGGACAGTTTATATTCTGAGCTGTGGACCCTGTGGACTGTGGGTTTAATTTATTCATTCAGCAGTATTTATTAAGTATCTGCTTTGTGGCTGGCACCAGGCTGGGTCCTGGGAATTTGGTAATAGATAAGAGACCAGGGCCCTGCCTCATGCAGTTGACGTTCTAGTAGAGAAGAGAGCCAAGAATGAATGCATGGATAAGAAAACAAACACCATAATTACATGATGTAGTGCATGCTGGGAAAGGAGCACTGCAGACAGAGGGAGAAGCATGTGCAAAGGCCCTGAGGCAGAAGATAGTGACTGTATAGGAGGAATCACAATAAAAGCCATGGGGCAGAGTGAGCAGGAGGGAGACGGAGGGCTGGGGCTGAGAGTTGGCTTTGCTGGTCCTGCAGGGCCCTGCCGGTCACAGGAGGGCTTTGGTGTGTTTCTGTCCCCATGAGAGGAACCATTTTCGGGGTTTTAGGTAGGAGTTATTTGATGCTCTGATGCTTCTCTGCTGTGCAAATGGGTGAGTAGGCTGTTGCCACAGTTTGGGTGAAGGTGATAGAGGCCTCAACTGAGTGGGGGAAGCGACTGCTAGAAGCTGATAGGAGTTCCTGATGAGTTGGGGGGGAGGGAAGGGCTTAAGAGGGAGAAAGGGAAAAATCCAGGGTAACTTCTAGAATCTGGCTTTCTCAGATGCTGACTCTTTCCCCTCTTGGCTTGGTTAAGAGTGATCTAACATGTTCTCTGAACAGATGCGCATCACCTGGTGGTAGCAAGGGAACAGCATAAAGCAGTGCTGGCGTGAGTGCAGTGCTGGCGTGAGTGCATGATCACGGATCCAGTGCGGACTTCTTTCTCCAGGAGCAAGGCCCCGGCTCACCTTGGGTCCTTGGGTCCGCGAGGGCGGTTTCTCATCATCTGAGGGCTGAGAAGATTTAAAGATCGTTAGTTCAGCTTCTCTGTGGAGTTGAGTAACTTGTCTGGTGTCCACACAGCCGGTCGGTGGGGGGAGCCAGGCTGCAGTTTGGCAGTGCCATAGGACCGTGGGCCATGCTCAAGGCCTCAGCGGACAGAAACCCCTTTTGGAATTCATGGCAGATGGGAGGAACTTGGGAGTCCTTGGTGCAGGGCGACTCACTCAAGCGTGTTCATCTCCACCAATGTCTGAGGGAAAGGAGGAGTCTTAAGATGTGTTTAGACATGGACACTTTGAGGCACGATTTGCCCTCCGTGGAGGCAAGAGTAAGGCCTGATCTCAGAGTCTACACTTTCCCCTCTGTTGTCTTCCTCTGGCGAGGAGGCTTCCCTTAAAAGCATGGAAAGAGTCTCTTAGAAAATACACTTAACCCTTGAATAACTCAGGGGCTAGGGGCACCGACCCCCCATGAAGTTGAAGATTCACTGTAATTTTTGACTCCTCCATAACTTAATAGCCTACTGTTGGTCAGAAGCCTTACCAATAATATTGACAGTCCATTAACACATATTTCGTACGTTACATGCATCATACACTGTATTCTCATAATCAAGTAAGCGTGAGAAAAGAAGATGTTATTAAGATCATAAGGACGAGGAAATACACTTGCATCACTAGACCGTATTGGTTGAAAAAAATCTGCACGTTAAGTGGACCCACATGGTTCTAACTGGTGTTCAAGGGGTCAGCTTCCCTGGGAAGTGTGTTAGAGAAAGAGAAATCCTATAAGGTCCTTTTAAAAGAAAGGCTGGAAAGACAGAGAGTAGCCTGTATTTATGCAGACAGAGGAGGGTCACGTGTGCTTGGGACCCCAAGTTCCTTTGCCCCAAGAGGACATTTCAGACGGTCCTGACATGAAAAAGCAAAGGTGTGAACTTAACATTCATACCAAGAACAGAGCAGACCTCCTGTAGGTCCAGTCAATTATGATATTTGAAAACGATGGGATGTTTTACAATTATTAAATGTAACAGGAGGTGCCTGGGTGGCTCAGTTGGTTAAGCATCCGACTCTTGGTTTTGGCTCAGGTCATGATCTTGGTCATGAGATCAAACTTCGGGCTCTGTATCGAATGTGGAGCCTGCTTGGGATTCTCTCTCTCCTCTCTCTCTGCCCCTCCCCTGATGTGTGCATTTGTCCTCTCTCCCTCCCCCTCCCCCCTTCTCTCAAAACAAATAAATAAACATTAAAAAAGATAACGGTTGGTGGAAAAATATTTTGTTACTTTGGAATGAGTAGGGTAGAGAACCGAGGGGAAACAAACGGATTCCACAACCGTAGTACGGTTTGGGTGTTCACTGCACTTAAGGACTTGAAAGAATTGTTTCTTCCTCAAAATGTTTCTCCTCTGATTTTGTCATGTATTAAAAAGAATGCAACCAGAACGCATTTTCCCAGTTTAGTTGTAATGTTTCAAGGCCGAGGAGAGAGAGCAGGTAACCTGAGTTAACAAGATGCCCCCTGGAAGGAGGACATGGGCCACGGAGCCAGTGGAAAGTGGCAGTGAGGCGAGGACCACTGACCGGGGACTTGGAGCACTCTTCATATCCCCGGCGTGGCACCACGTAAAGCAACACAAAGCAAGCTTCCAGTTTGGGCCCTGAGTGACGGGGTGACCACAGGATGGGTGTGGCCGTGGGACTGTGTGCCTTGGCTGTATGGTCTTGTGCATTTCCTACTTGGACCTACTTGTCCCATGGAGGGCAGAGTGACACAGGAGGGCACAGGAAGCATGGTCTGAAATAACCCTGCTGCCCCCTTCCGGGACTCCCCGCTGGCGCACCTGTAAAGATAGGACCCCTCCTGGCTGAGCCTGGCCTTGGCCGAGTGCCCTGTGGCAAGTGGTCACGCTGCCTCACGAGGGAAGAGCATCTTGTCTCCACCCTGGAAATCCACTTTGGGCACAAGCCCTTCTGGGAAGCATTGAGAGTTCTTGGGCCTGGCCTTTCCTGAAAAGGTGCGCGGGCCCTCGGTCTGGTTGGCGCTGGCAGACTTAGCCCCGGCTTCTCGCTCAGGGGGCGCCCTGTTGCCTGGACATCCGCCCTCCGCTTCCCTTTCTTCTCTGCTCCCGGGGTTTTTGTGGGAGCCCTTGCGGGCCCTCTCAAGCACTCGGACAACGACACGTGGAGCCTGGTTATCGTGGGCAGGAAATGGGCTCCGTTAAGTGTCCCTTATCCTCTGCACCAGAGGCCAGCAGACCTCTGGCCTTTAGTGATTCTGGGGTCCATTTAACCCGCTTTGGTGTTGATCAGGAACGTGAGTTTGTTCAGCTCTGGATTCGGGTTTCCCTTGGAGCGATCGTGGCTGAACCACGGAGATGCTGCACAGGGGACCGGAGCCCCTTTCTCCGTTTGCCTGGGTCCCACCCGACCTGCTTTCCTTGGGTGTGCCCCTTGCTGGCCGCGGTAGGCAGGTGACTTCGGAACCTGGGGCCCTGAGTGCTGCTCCCGTTGGCACCCGGGCGGGCACCTTTGGAACTTTCCAGTTCTGTGTGAGGGTGGTTCATCCTCCCTGCTAGATGTTCCAGTCGGGCCGTGGGAGCAGAGGCAGAATACAGATGGCAGATCTACTCCGAGGAGAGAGAGTTCTCCTACATTCCATGCTCGGCTCTCCGCGCCCTGATACCAGCTTGAGCCAGCAGGTGGGTGTGAGGCCAGGCCCGCCCGTGGTTTCTGTGCCATCCTCTGGGAAGCTTGCTCTGCTCCTGCCTGTGCCGGTCTTCGCCAGCTGTCTACCGTGGACCCAAACGTGACCCTGTGTCCTGTTCCCAAGAGGTGTTGTTAGCATGCAGGGTTTTGAGAGCACGAGCTTAGTCAAGTTTAGAGATGAGGCCCAGTGTGTGATGTGAGCCGCACACCCTGTTTCTGCAAGTGCTGTCATGCGTGGCCTTACGGGGGTGGGGACAGCTGGAGTCACAGTTTACGAGTGTGCAGATTTCCCCGTGAAAACCTCCGCCTTCTCCCAAGGGAGTGCTCAGCAGAAGGGTAGACCAGGCTGTGTAGGGAACATGCACCCTTGTACTTTTGGGTAGTTGCTGATGAGACAGGGAGTTTGTCCCCAAGATCGAAAAACTTTCCAGACAGCGTGGGGAATTGTGGCAGGGCTGTCCCCTGCGGGCCACCCCTGGCGACTCACAGACCCTGGGGCTGGGTTTTCCAAGAACAGGAGGATGCCACAGAGTAGGAGAAGCCTAGCGGAGGAAATGCACACTTAGCCTGGGCACGTCTGTAACATTGAAGGTCAGAGTCAGACTCCTGGGGGTTCTGTATCCCGACCAATGCCTCCGAAGATCTCCGGGGTTTCAGAGACCCAGGAGACCCCGCATCCTCCTTTCCTGTGATAACTTAGGAACCCATCATCTATAAAGGAATGAATACTGTAGAAAAGCCTTTTTTGGCCTCCTGCTTCCATCATCCTTTGTGGGGGTGACTCCCTCCCTGCACCCCTGGCGTCAGCTCCCCACCTGACATTCTGAACATCTTTATGCGGGTCTACGACACATTCCTCGACTGCTTACCCTCTGGCCGTGCGTGTCTGGGTGTGGATGGTTAGTGCCAGAGAAAGGGGTGTGAAAACTATCAATAAAAGGCTGGGCAGGGGTCGGGGCGGGGGGGGGGGACAGCTGCTTCTGTACATGGGTGACTCTGATACACAGATAAACTCAGGAGGAGGACGGGGCCGTGGGGGAGGATGCGGACACCAGGAGGCCCGGGTTCGCGCTCAGTTCTGCCATTTCCTGCCTGTGGGACCTTGTGCCGCTCTCCTCCCCAGTAGGCAGGGGTAAGAGTGGTGCCCACCTCCACTGGTGGTGCCCATACCTCCGAGGGTGGTATGAGGAATGAGAGAGCAACTTGATGAGAAGTTAAGCGAGTCACGGCAGTGCCTGGTGGCTGCGAGGCCCCATCAGAGATGCTTGCTGCCATTGTAGACGTCACAGCCACTGGAGTCTGTACCAGAGAGAGAGAGAGAGACGCCATGTCGTAGGAGTGGAGAGCAGGGAAAATCCACTCTGACCGGAGGGCTTTTAGGAGAATGGGAAATTGTAGCAGGCACAGAGGTGGCAGCTGGCACGCCCTGCCTGCAGGTGCAGGGCCTGTGTGCTCAGGTAACATGGGGCCACTTCTGTGGCCAGAATCTAGGGTGTGTGTGTAGAGGCGGGGATGATGGGAGGCTGAGGAAACAGCAGCCTAAGGAGCGGAGGGGGGAGCCTGGCCCAGGTGGCAGAAGAAAGTCAGACGTGTTCCAGGGAGAGTCCGTCCCTGGCACTGGCTCTTGGTCCTGAGCTTTGACCGAGCAGGCTCTCTGATCCCTGACTGTGGCATTGGGCGCAGGACAGGGCAGATGAACCGCGGCAGGGGAACCTCGCGCGTTAGCTGACCGGATGCGCGCAGGTGCGTGTTCCCCTAGAGCTTGGCCGCGAGCTTCGTCATCTGGTCCGGTTCTTCTGAGCCCACGGAGGTTCCCAGCCCTTACCTTGTCTCTCGTGGATTTCCCATGTACCGCAGCTTCCCACTGTTTCTCCTTCCGGAACAAATTTAAATCTTGTCCACCTTCGTTTCTTTCCTGGATCTCATGGGTGGTACTCCTGCTTTCGGGGGTTAGGGCTGCTGACCGTGTGGGTCAGTGTCTTGGGCGATGCTGAATTTTATGGTATGTGGGACGCGGATTCTGCCTTTAGTAATCTGATGACAAGGATGTCTTGGGAAAAACAGCCAGGGAGCCACCCTCTGTGACTCCACCAACAGGTAGCTGATATTCTGATATTTCTCCGGCTTTCACTCCGTTTGACAGGGGAGCTTAAACTATTGTGCATATTTTCACGCTAAAGTTCCCCTGGGGGCCATGTGGCTTTGAGGGATTTGCTGAACCTCACCGCCTTTATTCACACCCTTAAATATACAGCATTTGATTGAGATTATAATTTACATACCATAAAATTCACCCTTTTAACATGTAGAATCCTGTGGGTTTTAGTGTATTCACAAGGCTATGCAACCTTCACCATGATCTCATTCCAGAATCATCCCCCAAAGAAATCCCCTTAGTAATCACCTTTCATCCTGGGCTCCTGGCAACCACTCATCGACTTTCTGTCTCTCTAGATTTAACTATTCTGGACATCTCCTATTAATGGAATCATATAATCTGTGGCCTTTTGTGTCTGGCTTCTTTCGCTTAGCGTGATGTTTTCACCGTTCATCCGCATTATAACATGCATGAGAACTTTGCTCCTTTTAGTAGCCCGATAATATTCCATGGTAGGGATATACCAGATTCGATACGTTCATTCATCAGTCAGAAGACATTTGGGTTGTTTTACTCTCTGGCTTCGTGAATAACGCAGCTCTGAACATTCATGTGTAGTTGTCCACGCAGACTTATGTTTTGACCTCTCTTGGGTATATACCCAGGCAAGAAACTGCTGGGTCCTATGGTAACTGTGTTTAACATTTTGGGCAACTGTCAAACTGCCTTCCAGAGTGACCGCTCCATTTACGTTTCCATCAGTCACATAGGAGGGTTCCGGTTTCTTACAACCCTGCCAGCGGTCATTATTATCTGTCTCTTTCGCTGGAGCCATGCTTGTGGATGTGAAGGGGTTTTGATGTGCATTTCCCCGATGGCAGATGATGTCGAACATCATTTCATGTGCTTATTGGCCATTCGTACATATTCTTTGGAGAACTGTCTGTTCAAGTTGTTTGTGCCTGATTTTAAATTGAGTTAAGAGTCTTTGAACTGTTGAGTCGTAAGGGCTCTTTATATTTTCTGGAGACTAGACCCTTATCAGATGTATAATTTGGAAGCGTTTTCTTCCGTTCTGCGGTTATCTTAAGTTTACGTGTGATCAAGTGCGTTTCACCAGAATGTTGAGCCCACTGGTAGCCACAGAGGCTGGTGCTCAGAGGCTTTACTAGGGGACAGTGACCTCTTGTATCACCAGCACCTACCAAGCACCAGTGCTTTTGAGTAAACAAATGGTTTTCCTTTGTCACTTTCCAAGGGTAAAAAGGGGAGGATCTGGGTAAAGTAAGCGGAAGTGGATAATAAATCGCCGAACGGAACCCCAGAGGCGAGCAGCACGGAACTGCACGCTGAGGCATCTTGGGCCTGGATCCGCTTTCAAAATCAATGAAGGGAAAGAGAGCACAGAGCTGGGCTCGCACCTGTGCTTCAGATGCAGTAAATATACTTTTCCGGAATCAATAGGGCGGCTCTGCAGTGGCCTGTGAACGTGGTGTAATTATCGTGCCCCAAGTCACAGTTGTCACCTATTGATTTCCCTCCTCTCGGCAAGTACTGGCACATTTCCTCCTGCCCCCCACGCCACACCACTCCAGCTCCAAAATCTAATTCTCATCGACCACCCCCTTCTCCCCAGCTGCCTGGCCCAGGAGGGGAAGAGAGGGTGAAATCCAGGGAGGGAGGTGCCAACCCCATCGTTATCGTGTCCTTGGTCAGGGAAGAGGCAGCTGGGAGGGTCTCAGATTTAGGGACAGGGTGGACCAGTCCCACTCTGAGAAGTGGGATTGAAGAATCCTAAGAAATCAGTGGGCATCGGCCTCAGTGGAGGCTGCTGCCTTGGGAAATCATCTGGACGGAGGAGGATTTCTTGTTCTTCAGACACGACCAGGGACAGAGGCTTCTGCAGTCCTGGAAAGCGGTCCCGGGTCATTCCTGTAGACGAAGACGTCTATTTATAAAGTGGCTAATGTCAGAGAGTGTAAGTCACGGACTCCTTCACTCACTCCCGCCTTCTTTCGTCCGTGGAAGAAAGACATGGTGAGCTCGTGGTGAGCCCTAGGACGGGCCTGTGGGAGGGCCGCAGAGCTGGAACCCTGGAGGCAGAGGTGTGTAGAGAGGAACAGGACAGGGTGCATGGGTGGGGGTCAGGCTTAGGAAGGCCCCCCTGGGAGGCAGGAGGCGTGGAGCCCTTGGGGAGGAACAGGTGTTTATCAGATAGACTGGGCGGGTCCCACCCCTGAAACCGCAGGGTGTGGATGGGAACTTCAGGGAGTCTGCTGTGACAGTGGCTGAGGGCTGTCACCAGGAATAGGGAGGGGAGAGTGAGATTGGCGGTGTTCCGCTCTCCTTTGTGGGGGCTCAGGGGTGGGGAAGTGGCTAGAGATTTGCCCAGGAAGCTGCCTGCGGGTCTGGTCTCAGGGTGGGGTGGCAGCCTCCCGCCCACACTGCGAGATGGGTCCTTCTGAGCGCTTGTCCTGCCCTTCGTCCCCGGAACACCCCACCCCATCTCTCTCTGTGCGTCTTTGCAACTAAGCTTCCTTGGTGGTGGGGGTTGGACTGGATGGAGTAGAACAGTGAGGGGTTCTCAGACTTTTTGTTCTCAGGACTCCTAACACCCCACAAATCACTGAGGAGCGTCTCAGTGATCTCGTGTTTCCAAGGCTTGTGTCTGTGGGTATTTAATTAGAAATTAAAACTGAGAACACACAGGTGCATGTTGCATTAGCCATTAGTGACGGCTAGAAACCCCCGCTGCACGCTTGTGGGCGAAACGAGAGTGAAAAAGGCAAAGAAGGTCTTCGTGCTGTTTACGTGAACAGTTTTGACCTCATGGAGCCCCCGGAAGGGTGGATTCCTTCGGATCAGAAGCTTTATTTGCACACTCGGCATAAACCATGGGCCGACCGGGTGGGCAGGTCTTGAGTGCTGTCTTGGGGCCAGGCGCTGTGTTGGGGAGGGAGGGATACCACGCTGAGCGAGTAACTCCTGCCCTCCGCTGTTCCAGGGGGCCGAATTCATTCAAGAGTTACAGAAGCTAGTATTTATATTGTGACTGTGATAAGGCTAGGAAGGGGGGTTCTAGGGGCTGAGCCCAATCAGGGGCCCCCACGCTTCCTGGGAGAAGTGAATCTAAGCTTCCAGCTTACGAGGAAGTGGAAGGTGGCCAGATGAGGAGAGTGGCACTGTGTGGTTTTATCAGGACAGAGGCCTGTGTGGTGGGAGTGCAGTGCGTGGGGGGTACAGAGGCCACGGTGGCAGGGAGAGGGATCTGCCCGCAGAGCACCCTCTGCCCTGCCCTTCCCCACCCTTCCCTGCTTTATCCTTCCCCCTCCCCCTCCCTCCTCCCCCCCTCTTCTTCCTCCTCCCCCTCTTCCTCCTCCCCCTCTTCTTCCTCCTCCCCCTCTTCTTCCTCCTCCCCCTCTTCTTCCTCCTCCCCCTCTTCTTCCTCCTCCCCCTCTTCTTCCTCCTCCCCC
>NW_024412416.1:11006260-11027914 GCF_014898765.1 Herpailurus yagouaroundi
CCGACCCCAGCCGTGCCTCAGTTGCCTCCTCCACTTGTGGTCCCTACTGTATCTTTCATAAAAATCCCAGCTGCTCGTATTCTCTTCCTGTGAGCCGCTGCTCCAAGCGCTGTACACACATGTCCCCGTTCAGTCTTCACCACAACCCTGTGGAACAGGTCTCCTCTCTCCATCTTTCAGATGAGGACACTGAGGCCCGGAGAGGCTAAGTGTGTTGCACAAGGCCACATAGCACCGGAGCAGTAGGACTTGGATTCGAACCCATGCAGTCTGGCTCCGGTCTGTACTGTTAACCAGTGCGCTGGCTGCTTTTCATTCTGTGTTTTCTTCCCAGCTCTGGAACCACGTGGTTGTATCTCAGGTCTGGCATATGAGAGGAGCTCATCAGAGGTTTGATAAATGAAGTTGCTCTTCGTATTCTGCTTGCCTGGGTGTCCATTTCTGTGCCTCGGCTGCTGCTAACACGTAGACTGCTGGGTAGCGCAAAGACCAGATGAGCACCACTGTGCCCCTGTTTGGAAGCTGTCGTTTTCAGGGCAGAGGCGCAAGTTCAAAATGGCTTGACAGATGGGTTCTAAGACCATCCCAGTCACTGGTGAATGTGCTCCTGAAATGACTTTGTGCGCTGTAAAGTCCCTTGCCAACAGGAGGTATTGTTTTCGCTGTGACCAAAAGCAAAAGTCTCTTGGGGTGTGTGCTTTCCAAGTCCTGGGCCAGGGCTCTTGGTTCAAAGCAAGGTCGAGAGGAGGAGAAAATGATTCCCAAGGCACAGGGTGAGAAGGCCCATCCCAGGAGTGTACCTTGGGGTCAGCGACCAGCTTTTGGGGAATGAAAATGAGCTAGAGCCTGCCTATTGTCATTCCTTATCTGTGACTTCCTGCTGGGGGCCTGCCGGTTTCTGAGCAGCACAGAAGTCTGGTGGCCTCTCTGCAGGGGGTCTGAGATCCAGAACCCTACCCATAGGTCAGTGAGCAAAGGATTGGGAGGGGCGTGGTGCAGCATGGGCCTGGGCGTTGGGGATGAAAATTGGCTGTTGGTTGCTATCCCTTTTCCCCACATCTGGGCAGCCCCAGTTGCCTTAGTTCTGTGGGTTTTTCCTTCCGGCTCTGTAGATCAGCTGGCGTATTTGTTTGCAAGTGGAGTAAGCGGAACTTTTGAAAAGAAAGCAGTTCGCAAAGATGAAAATAAAACAACTTGGGATAAATGGCTCATCTGGCAATGGGAAATCGCCCCTGGCATTGGGAGATCTTTAACCTTGTCTGAACATGCAGTTTGGCTCCTGCCTCATCGTAGAGAAACTTGCTGTCTCCCTGCTGAGGCTTGACCCTGGGGAGAAAGAGCCCAAGAGCCAACCAGGCACCATTTGGGAACTCGATAGGTTAGATGCGTATCTTTCCTGCCCAGTGTCTTCTGTGCCCCTCCTGTGCAAGACCTTCTGTCCCCTGGACCTATTGCTGTGGTTTTTCACTGGCCTGCTGTTTTCGGCCCCAGCACGCTTTTATTCTCTGCTGCAGAGTGCAGTCCTCAGTGCGGTCTCCCACAAACACACAGTGCTCATTTGCGACACCTGTGAGCAAGGCCTTGGGGGAAGTTTGCCTTACCATGGGCTGTGTGGTTCTTTGTGATCGGGGCCTCTCTGCTTTTCTGACCTCATTTCCTGCTTTGTCTTCTCAGCAGCAGCCACACTGGCCTCTTGGCTCTTCCTTACACATATACCAAGCTTATTCCTACCCCAGGGCCTTTGCATTCGCTGTTTCCTCTACTGGGCTCACTCCACAAATCCTTGGCGCTCTCCCTCTTTGGATTCAGGGTTCTGCTCAGATCCCATCCGAGAAGCCCTCCCTCTTGGCCTTATTGAAAGAAGCGCGTGCCCCTGCTCTCTCTCTCACCCTTGGATCCCCTGGCACTTATTCTCAGCTTTATTTTTCTCCATAGAAATTGGTCCCACTGGCCACAGTACATAGTTATTGATGTATTTAGTTTCAGTCCTGCGACACCAAAATGTTAAGTTCCACAGAGACCAGGACTTTGTTTCATTCCCTCTTGTATTCCCAGTGTGGAGTAGGGCAATGTTGGCACAGAACAGGTGCTTACCAAGGTTTGTGGTGCCAATGGTAGTGACTGAGCCTCTCGTGAGTCCAGGTCACTATGCTTATCCAGCTTTCTTTCTTTCTTTTTTTTTTTTTTTTTTTGGTGTTTATTTTAGAGAGAGGCAGACCATGAACGGGGGAGGGGCAGAGAGAGAGAAGCAGGCTCCAGGCTCCAAGCTTGTCAGCACAGAGCCCAACGCGGGGCTCGAACTCACAAGCCGTGAGATCGTGACCTGAACCCAAGTCGGGTGCTTAACTGACTGAGCCACCCGGCGCCCCTGGAGATGCCTTTTTTGAGAGGTGTTCGCCCCTTGAGCCACATCCCATACCCCGCGGTAGCTCTTAAACGCATTCCTTTCAAATGATCATATTCTTAGCGATTTTATTCATTCCAGCAGCCATTCTTTTGTGATAGGACTGATTTCTCATTACTTGCTCACTTATTTACATGACCAGCTGGTTATCTGTTTGATTTTGCCACCCGTGTGACCCTTGGTGGCTCGTAGCAGTCATCTTGACGTCTCTCCGAGGCCGAGCTCTGCCCGGCCACACGGCTTCAGTACGGTCCATCCTCAGAACTCACGGCATGAGGCTCCTCCCTCCAGCGGCCCTTTGCTGCACGAAATTTGCCACTCTGCTTCAAGAACCCTTGACTTGACAAAGCAGACTTGTCTGAAAATGTGGTCTTTTGAGTTTTTTCGTTCATTCCCTTTCCCGTCAGTTTCTTTATCTCCTAATTGCATTACCGGCGACCCCAGTAGAATTACAGAAAAGCACTTCCAGAAGATTCATTGAGACTCGGCTGCCGGCGAGGGTGTGATAACAAAGGAGGGATGCAGACCGCTGTGGCAGGCGCCAGTGTTTGAACCTCTCAGTCTTGCTCTTCTTCCGGGAAGTCCTGGATTCTTCTCTGAAGGGCATCTCTGGCCGTGGTGGATTGATTCTCTCAAAGGGGGAGGGTGGTGATGCAAGAGAGGGGCTCTCTGGGGGAAAATGAAGGCAGATGTCACCAGCTTGTGTCCAGCATGAAGGTTTTTTGTTGAGACGTTTCAGTCCAAAGTGTGGGATTCCAGAGACCAATCGTGTCTCGTGTTTTTAGAGCCCTTTGCTGTGCAGTTTCCTGTATGTGACGCTATGCATCGGACCTCATGGCCTTTGCACCTGCTGTTCCTCGTTACTCCAGCCTCTCCTCATCTGTCACCACATCAGAAAGGCCGTCCCTCAACACCCATCTCCCACTGACCCCCCACCTTCACTCTTGGGCCCCTTACTTGACTTTCCTTTTCTTCCTAGTATTTACCTCCACTTGGCCTGTTATATATTTGCTTAGTTGTTGTTCCTTGTCAGAGCACAGGTCCCGTGAGAGCACATCATTCACTGTCAGATCTTCAAAGCTTAAAAGGGTTCTCAGAACACGGAAGGGATCCAGTAAATACATGTCAAACGAATGGATGTGTATAGTTTTATAAAAACTCGGGGGTGGGGGGGCGCCTGGGTGGCTCAGTCGGTTGAGCACCTGACTCTTGATTTCGGCTCCGGTCATGATCTCACGGGGTTTGTGAGTTCGAGCCCCACATTTGGGCTCTGCTCTCCCTGTGCAGAGCCTGCTTTGGATCCTCTGTCTCCTCTTTTCTGGCCCTCTCCTGCTTCATGCACGAGCTCTCTCTCTCAAAAATAAATAAACATTAAAAAATGAAGAAACAGAAAACAGAAACCCGGGGCAAAGGTGTTATTACTGCCATCATGTGGGGAAAGAAAGTCCTTCGTGCTTGAGGTGATCACTCGAGGTCCTGAGGTGGGATGTGGCTGGACCAGGAGTTGAGCTCAGGTCTTCTAGGTCCCCGTGGAGCCAGGTCCCAGGCTTACAGGGCCTGAGAATGTCCTCTGGAGGTCATTTAGAAATTCTCAGAAAATGTCACAGACTACAGCAGGAAGTGACATGCGAGGTCCTTACTGGAGTGGAAAATTTTTTTTTTAATATTTATTTAGTTTGGGGAGAGTGCGCGCCGGGGGGGGGGGGTAGACCGAGGAGGACAGAAGATCGGAAGCAGGCTCTGAGCTGACATCGGTGAGCCTGATGTGGGGCTCGATCTCACAAACTGCGAGATCATGACCTGACCGGAAGTCGGACGCTCAACCGACTGAGCCACCCAGGTGCCTCCAGAGTGGAAATTTTAAGAGGTATGGAGTAAGGATTTCCTGTGACCCCAGAGGGAAACCGGGAAATGACAGACACCTTGGAAAACAGCAATAGGGGGGCTGGGGGCTGGGGGAGAAGGACACGCTGGATGTGGCTGTGGAAGATTGTAAACCCACTGTGGGGAGGGTGCCCAGCAGTGCCGCTTAGGGGCCCTGTGAGGCATGCAGTCCTTGCGTTCTCGGGCTGTCCAGTGGACCCCCCCCCCCCCCCGTCCTGTACCCAGATGGTTCTTTCACGAGGGTCCGGCCCTGGGAGGGGCAGGAGGGACATCAGCCCAGGAGGGCTGACTGTCGATTATTGCGCTAACAAGAAAGAGGCATGGGTGATAGAACGAACACCCCAAGTCACACTTGACCTGATGGTGGCACGCACCCGTGGTTTTACTGCAGTAGATGTTAATGGTTTGGATGGGGAGGCTACATGTTTTTCGATTTGTGGGAATAAGTTTGCAGGAAAAGGGAGCCTTGTAATGGCACCAGAAAACCCCCTCGCGATTATAAACTTGCCCGGGATGATCCATAAATCTGATGATGTCTGTGTGACAAATCAAGGGTCAGGTGTAAAAGAAGATTCAGTGGCCCTGTCATTTCTGATGGATTTTTGTTTGCTTGCTTGCTTGCTTTCTGTTTTTGCTCTTGTTAGATGAAACATTAAATTTTTTTGTAAATGTTTATTTATTTTTGAGACAGAGAGAGAGCATGAACGGGGGAGGGTCAGAGAGAGAGAGGGAGACACAGAATCCGAAACAGGCTCCAGGCTCTGAGCGGTCAGCACAGAGTCCGACGCGGGGCTCGAACTCACGGACCGCGAGATCATGACCTGAGCCGAAGTCGGACGCTTAACCGGCTGAGCCACCCAGGCGCCCCTAGATGAAACATTTAATAGTGTCTCCTCCCCTGCACCCATTATTGGGTCTGGTGAATGTATTTGTTGAAACTGCTCTAACCCGCAAACCCCTACATGTGTCGTTGCTTAAGTCGATACGTATTTCTTGCTCGTGTGAAAAGCAGATGGGCTGCTCTTGGCCAAGTGGTGGCATTTTATACCTTGGCATTGCCGTTTTCAACGTCCTTTGCAAGGTTGTTGTGTTTGTCTGTGTCAAGGAGGAGGAGAGAATGTGGCAGAGGGGTGTGAGGAGTTGTGTGGGCCGGGCTGGGGGCTGTACCTGTCGCTTCTGGCCGTTGGCCCAGGCTCAGGCCTGTGCTGTCCCTGGGAGGCTGGGAAACCAAGCTAAACAGTGTGTCCGGGGAGGCGCAGAAGCAGGCGTAATCACTGGGAGCCCCTTGCTGCCTCAGGGACGCTGTATTTTTAAGTACAAGAATCCTTTTACATTCTGTAGCTCTCTGTGTACCTTAGGGCATGTTCTTCAGAATTATTTCCTTTTTATAAAAATATTTATTTTTGAGAGGGACACAGGGGAGGGGCAGAGAGAGAGGGAGACACGGAATCTGAAGCAGGCTCCAGGCTCTGAGCTGTCGGCACAGAGCCCGATGCGGGGCTCGAACTCACGAGCTGTGAGATCATGACCTGAGTCGAAGTTGGATGCTTAACTGACGGAGCCACCCGGGTGCCCCGAGAATGATTTCCTTTGATTGCCGCAGGAAAGGTATATTATTCCCGTTTTACAGATGAGGAAACAGAAGCTTAGAAAGCTTACGTAACTTGGTGCTGGTCACAGAGGACCAGATGTTGGTGATGGCGCTGGAATCCAGATGCTCTAGGCCCCATCCATGTCTCATCCTGTACTTTCTTTTTGTGAGTCTTTGCATGTGGCCAGAGGCCCTCCCGTCAGGCTTCTGTTCGTGTGCCATACAGCTCTTGGGACAGTTCCCATCATAACCCCCATCTGAGAGGCTCTGGGGGCCTTGTCTCCACACAACAGCACAGAGACCAGGTGAGAGCGGGTCCATGGGGACACTCCGTGGTGCAAAGGGTTTACAAAAACTTTTAGGGAGTGGGACGCCTGGGGGGCTCAGTCGGTTAAGCGTCCGACTTCGGCTCAGGTCATGATCTCGCGGTCTGTGAGTTAGAGCCCCGCGTCGGGCTGTGTGCTGACAGCTCAGAGCCTGGAGCCTGTTTCCGATTCTGTGTCTCCCTCTCTCTCTGCCCCTCCCCCGTTCATGCTCTGTCTCTCTCTATCTCAAAAATAAATAAACGTTAAAAAAAAAAAATTAAAATCCAGGGCCCCAGAGAGCAGGATAATCAGAGAAGAAGTCACACAATCAAAGGGAAGAGCAAATCAGGACCCACTGCCAATCTGTGCTTGGGAACCCCAGGGCCAAACTTGGTCCCTCACCGACCCCTGAAGGAGACCCCAGGCCCCCCTCAACGGCTGGATGTCCCGTAACGAGTGAGAAGCCCGAGATCCTGCTCGTTCTCTGCGGTGCTGAAGAAGGGCTTTGACAACCAGACCCGACAGGTCAAAATAAATACCCTCCGTTGTGAGGAACCATCTCATCTGGGCCTCTGAGGCTTTCTCTGCTTCAGGCTCTCTACACACATCCTCCACTGTCTGTTCCCTTCGCGACCCAGATTGCCACTTCCCTCCAGCTTTCCTGCTTTGCTTGTGCCGTCTGGCCCCCTCCCTCCTCTGCTCGGGAGCCCACCTGGCCTGGAGAGTGGCGTCGGTGGCCTCGCCTTCAGCTGGCACTCCTGGGGGTGCGGCCTAACGGAGCCCTGGCATCGTGGGCCGTTAGCGGATATGTGTGCACAGGTGAGTGTGTGAATGTGTGAGAGTGTGCCTGTGTGCGTGTGTGGGAGTGAACATGTGTGTGGTGTATCTGTGTATGTGAGTGGGAGCGTGTAATGGGAGTCTGTGCTCATGGATGTGTGTGTACATGCTGTGTGTGTGTGTGTGTGTGTGTGTGTGTGTGTACACATTGAGGAAAGTGACTGGGCACGTCTGCTCTAAGGTGCTTCTCAGCGTTTGCTCCTGGAGCCACGGTCCTATGAGCAGGTTCAACCCCAAGGGCACGGATCCCCGCTCCCAGCCCCTGTTGAGGGAGAAGGGGGGCTCCCGTAGGAACCCGGAAGGGGGCTTGGTGAAGCCTGCTCCCTTCAGTGCCCCTTCCTGGACAATTCCTTTAATAATCCGTTTAGCTCAGCCTTGCCGGGCTCATTCAGTGAGTCACCCAGAAGGCATCAGAGCCTTGTCATTTTGGTAGCCGCAGGGCATGTGCTAACCGTGGGCAGCTCTGATCTGCACTAACAAGGTCGAGATAGGTTGAGAAACAACCCAGACAGAAAACAGGTGCTGCGCCCCTGGCTGGCGATGAGGTCAGGATGCTCCTGCTTTGTGACAGATTTGGGACGCAGAGAAGAGACAAGTTGAGGCTTTGTGCTGACTGAGGCCCCCGCTGACACCAGTGCAGATGGAGTGGTTCACAGTCAGGGTGTGTGGTGCTGGAAAGCCCAGAGGTTAAGGTGAGGATGATTTTTTTTTTTTTAAAGTTTATTTATTTTTGAGAGAAAGAGAGAGCGTGGGGGGGGGGGGCGGGGGGTGGGTGGCTCAGAGAGAGAGGGAGACACAGAATCCAAAGCAGCTCCAGGCTCGGAGCTGTCAGCACAGAGTCCGATGCGGGGCTCGGACTTAAGAACCTGGAGATCATGACCTGAGCCAAAGTCAGATGCTCAACTGACCGACGGAGCCACCCAGGCGCCCCAAGCTGAGGATGATTCTGATTATCAATTCTCAAGTTTCTTCTGTTGTGTTGGAAGCATCAGCAGCTGTCAGTGAGATGTTCTTGCCACTGCGTACAATACAATATCACGTGTCCCCGTGGTGCACGGGGCAGAAAAATCCTCATTCAGTCCGGCACAAATTGTGGCTCTGAGCACTTCAGCCTAGGACCCCACCAAGGTACTGAGTCCTGAGCCTGAATGCTGTGGGGTCAGGTTTGCGTGAAAGCACTAGGCAGAGATGTGCTTTTCAAATGCAAATTTTAGGAACATTTGTTTGAATGGGTCCCTTGGGAGCCACAACCATTTTCAGAACCCAGTTAACCTGGGTGTGTTTGAATGCCTCAGCAGTGGAAGGGACTCATGCCTGGGCCGCAGTGACACTTCTCAAAGCCAGCAGCTGGCATGTGTCCTGCAAAGAGGTGGTTTCCACCCCAGGCTGACTGATAAGGTGGCTGCTTTGTAGAATGTAAGGAATTGGAAGCCTTGCTTCTGCAGAGAGTTTGGCCGCTGCACCACAAATCACACTGGTATGGCATCTTCCTTCCAAGAGGCAGCTTCAGTCATGGAGAAGACAAAAGCTCTGCACAATTTTTTTTTTTTTTTTTTGAACCGCAAGAGAGAGGAGGCATAATCTGTGTTTTTGAGCTCTGCTTTCAAATAACTCTATAAATGGCTTTAAAACTGTCTGAGTCCATTTGGGCTGCTATAACAAAAATACCACGGGCTCGGTGGCTTAAAGAACATTTATTTCTCTTGGTTCTGGAGGCTGGGAAGTCTAAGATCAGGGTGTCTGGTGAGACCTCGTTTCCTGGTTCACAGAGAGGCGTCTTCTCCCTGTGTCCTCATGTGGCGGAAGGGACACCAGAGCTCTCTAGGGTCTCTTTTCTAAGGACACTAATCAGATTCTTCAGGTCTCCAGTCTCATGACCATATCTTTTCCCAAAGGCCCCACCTCCTAATATCATCACTTTAGGGGTTGGGATTTGAACGTGAATTTGGGGGGGGGGGGAATACCTACATTTAGTCTGTAACAAAAACTGTCTTTGTGAGTGATGAGGAGGAGTGGGACTCTGGAGAAGTTTAGGACTACCTTCATCTATTTCCTGTTGCTTGTGTTTTCCTTTTTTTTTTTTTTTTTAATGCTTATTAATTTTTGAAAGAGAATGAGCGAGAAAGAGCGCAAGCAGGGGAGGGGCGGAGACAGAGGATCTGAAGCAGGCTTCAAGCTGTCAGGTCAGCAGAGCCCCGATGAGTGTGGGGCTCAAACTCACAAACCTCAAGATCATGACCTGAGCTGAAGTCAGACACCCAACCAGGTGCCCCTGTGTTTTCCTTTTTAAACATGCCCGGAAGTGGTTAGATCATAGGAATCTCTGTCTACATAAATACAATAGCTTTTGCATCTTTATTTTAAATAAGAATTCCAAGTGATAAAAGAGCTTTTTAATTATCAGAGCAGAAGGAGAGGTATCCTGAACTAATTTTCTAGTTTGATTGCTACACACAGAATGGACTGCGGGATACATTAATCCAGAAGACACAATAGCTGCCCACTTGAAGCTTTATATGGGACAATGTCATTAGGGTATCTCAGTTAGGCTTTTCTTTGATAGTAATATCCTTTGTCTCCTTCCCTCCCTCCCTAGTATACTGGAGCTGACCTTAGGACAAAATCCAGAGGATTGCCATGTGATAAGGACAGTTGTAGCACTTGATTTATAACAATAGTCTGCTCTCGTGAGCCCACGTGCCCACGTGAGCCACGTGGTTAGTATACGGATAATCCTAGATGAGATCAATTAAACATTTTACAGATGGACTAACCATTTGGTCCCGTGGACTTCCTGCTCCTGTTATCTATCCTATTTCCCTGGATCTTGTCTATCAAATATCAAATCTCTAGATCCTAGTTCCTATCAACTATCAAAAGGACACTTTTGAGCTCTGTTCCTTTCAACCAGCTCACCATCTGGGGGCCACTGGGGCACAGTGGCAGGAATAAAGGTCAAGCTCATTTCTTCAGCATTCTCCCAAATCCCATTGGTGTAAACTCTCTTCCTGTCTACTTTGTCTGCAAGACTCGTTGCCAAGAGTTCTCACGGGCAGATCTTGGGGCAGTTGAATCAAGAGGAAGGCTCCACTTCCTTCTCTTCTCTCTCTTCTTCCTGCAGAGACACAAGGTGGCTTTGAAACACTCCTATCTCCTTTTCCGTCTGATTGCCTTATTTGTTCAGATGCTTCCATCCTGAGCATTTTCTTGATTGCTCCCCCTGATCTCTTTGCAGAGTGTCTTGCACGCAGCTCATGGCCCATCCATCAAAGTGCCGTGCACATCCGCTTTCTCAGACAGAGGTAATACTCCTAAAGGCTGTGGAGGAGAGCAGTGGGCCCATTTTAGCGCAAGACCCAAGACTGAAAGAGGTGTGTGCCCATGGGTCCCTGACCCCTTTCGGTTCACCACCTTGGCAAAAAACAGCAGCAGGAGGAGGAGGAGGAGGAGAGAGAGGGAGTTCAGTGTGCATCATTCAGGCGACGCTTTCAGCCTCCCGTGAGCTTTCTCTCAAGTAACCCTTCAGAGTTTTGCTGGGGTTATTAGGTGTGGCTGGCTCTCCCCAGTTCTCTGCACTGTGTTTATTATGCGTCGTGAAGGTGTTACCGCTAGATCAGTGCCTCTCACGTCTCCTGTCTGGTCACTAGGTTGGATGCAGCAGTGTCCACAGACCATCACCACGAGGCCAGCTGCACCGAATTCTGGTGCTAAGGGAAAGAAGTTCAGCCACACACCGTGAGCGAGGAGCTGGGGTGGAGATGAGTGACCCCCACTTGTGAAGTTTCTCCCACTCTGCGCACACACGCACAGCATTTGTGCACCTGCAGACACGCGTGGGGGCCACCGCACCACCAACGTGCCCCTCGGGCGCCGCGTGACTTTTGGTCACCCTGAGGGTGGCCTTGCTTGTGGGTGCCTTTATGCCTTTTTTTGGTGAATGCGATTATCTCATTTAATATCTATTTTTTGAAGTTGTTTTAATGGCAGCATAATTGACACACAGTGTTACGTTAGTGACTCTGTAACTCCGTACGTTCCGACGCTATGCTGCGGTCGCCACGAGTGTAGCTGCCCTTTATACCTTGCATGTGCTGGTTCCTCTGCATGGAATTATTTGTTTCCTCAGTAGATCTGGCAAACCCCTGTTGCTTCATGTTGTGTCAGCTCTGGGGTTCCCTCCTCTGGGAAGCCTTCCCTGTCCACCACCTGCCGTGCACACACGGGGTCTCACTGCCAGTGCCATCCGTCTGCATGTGGCATTGCTGCATGAGGACATTCCTCATTGTCCTGCTCCTGTACCCATCTCCCCACGAAAAACCAAGTCTTTTCGTTATATAAAGCAAACATGCATATAAATGTATCAGGCACATATAAGCAATTAGTAGATATTTGTTAGATGAATGAATGAATGAATGAATGAATGAATGATTTGGGAGGGGGAAGGGTTGTAGTTTGGAAAATACCTGACCACTCTATGGATACCAAGAGCTAATTGGTTTTGTGGATTAAACTTCTCATGTTTGTCTCTTGATATAATTAGCACTGTCTTCCTATCAAGACCGTTACCAAAATCTACTTTGACTTGGTGCCACTCGACCTATGTCATTTCCCTCCCGGTAGCACCTCTCAGCCTTACTCTTTGCTTCTCCCAAGAGAAATCTCCATTCTCCCAAGGAAGGGATTTAACCATGTCTGTGGGTCTCTTGGTGGTGGAGGCTGGGTATGGGGGATCTGGCTCAAGTGCTGGAGAGTTCGGCAGGGTTAGTCCTTTGGATTGCTACCCAGAAGAAAATTTGAGCTGGGAGCGATGGTCAGCGTGGCTGCTAGTTTCCCAGCTTCATGTGTCGAACTTCTCCAGCGTTACGTCTGTCGTGGTGACCGAGGAAGTACAGCATTTTCCCCCCTTAGGTAAATGCTAAAAGGCAAAAAGACTTTACTTCCTCACCCAGAAAAACAGTTAGCTCCAGTAGAAAAGAAAAAAGTCTATAGCCATTAAAACAAAAAGGGATTGGCATTGAGTTCCAGCACGCTTCTCCCAAGCTGTTTAAAACACTTTTGTAAGCAAAGGTCCTCGTGCGGAGAGGAGAGAGGTAGAGTGTGTTCTGAGCTATATTTTAATGCGTTCTTTAAAGTATGGCCACGGTGCAGTATATTTGCATGGCTGTCTTTGGGCTCTGTTTCTAAAACAATGAGAGTCGTGTTGAAATTTGCAGCTGGTGAGCTGGCCCCAAGCCTGGTCATTTCGGCCTCCAGCGCACCCTGGAACAGCCAGCAAGGCTGCTGGGGTCACACATGTGAGGTGCCTGCAGGGTGGGGAGAGAGACCTGGGGTCCTCTCCTGTTCCTGCAGCTGGCCTTCAAATAGAATTGACATGGAATTTTGAGGTCTGTAGCCATTCGCTGAAACCCTCCTGGAGAATAAAAGCAGGCATCATGGAGAAGGGCCGCCGCGTCTGGCGTCCAGGGACCCAGAAAGAGCTCCAGTAAAGCAAGATGGTTGCTTTTTCCCCCTTTTTCTTTTGAGTAAGTGGATCTTTTTCTCCCAGGAAGCCTTCAAACCTCCAGGTCTCTTCTGAGCTGACGCAGGCAATCAGTGTGGATCCCACCACCACGCGGTGTCTTGCCTTGGCTAGACATCGCTGACACCAAGAGGGTTCTCCGTTTGACACCGAGCAACCTCCCCAGGGAAGAAATGCAGACAGGCTCTGTTTGCCTGACCCAGGAAGGGGGACTGGGGTGCGTGATGGGGGTCCATGCACCAGCCTTACACCTGTACCGAGCTGCAGGTAGGCCCAGAGGGGGGTATGGGTGCAAATCTTTAGATGCATACAGGCGTATACAGTTGGTCCTCATTTTTTTGTGTGTGTGTGGATTCCATACTTGCCGATTTGCCTACTTGCTGAAATGTATCTGTAAGCTCAAAACCCATATTCACAGCCCTTTTGTGGTCGTGTGCAGACACGTACAGAGTGGTGAAAAATTTGAGTTGCCCCACGTGAATGTTCCCAGCTGAGGTCAAATAAGGCCACTTTCTGCCTTCTTGTTTCAGCTCTCCTACCACAAACAATCGCCCTTTTTGTGGTCTATTTAATGCCGCACTTTTGTGCTTTTTGTTGGTGATTTCGTTGTTTAAAATGGCTCTCGAGTGTAGCGCTAAAGTGCTGTTTTGTGTTCCTGAGTGCAGGAAGGCTGTGATGTGCCTTTTGGAGGAAATACGCGAGTCAGATGAGCTGCTTTCAAGTTGTAGAGCTGTTGACTTGCAAGTTCAATGTTAATGAATCAACAGCATATATGAAGTCAGGTGTCTCTAAGCAGAAAACCCATACAGCAAGGTTATGTATTGATGTGTTGATGAGCCCATTGTGTCTGGAGGCTCACAGGAACTTGACTCTGGGCTCTCCAGGGAACAGTCGGTCAGCATTCACTGATTCGGTGTTTGGCCCAACTTTATAGAACATAAGTACTGCAGTGAATGCAGATCGACTCTAACGTGCTTTGAGAGTTTTGCATATGGCGTCACATTTGGCTGAAGTTGACCCAGATGGTGCCCTCACGCAGGTGTCTGTGCTGGGGTGGGGGATGGGAACGAGAGGGGAGGGGCCGCTGGGAAGCAGGGCACCAGGAGAATGCAGCTGGCTCATCACCTCGAGGTACGTGACTTCTAAAGGGGAGGTAGTGCCCAAGGTCCTGGGTCCTCTGGGTGAGAAGAGACTTCCGGGGAACGCCCCGACGTGGCCTCCAGTTTGGTTCGACGGATCGAGTGAATCTCACTGTGAGATGAAACCACACCTGCATCTGTCGGACACCTAGGAAGGGACAGTGGGCGGGATGCAGGTGCAGGGAGCTGAGCGGGAAAGATGGAAGGGTGGGGGTTTCACTCTTTGTACCTTCTCACCCCCTAGAAGAGAAATGGCCGTGGGTATCCAGGCAATGAACGGATTCCCATGTGCCGACTGCTGCCAGGCATGGCACGTGTGGATCTCATTTGAACTTGATGGCAACCTTCAGAGCTCTCATCCTCTCCATTCTGTGATCAAGGGCAGGCACAGAGAGGTTGCCTGCACTGTCAGAAGACACACAGCGAGTCCGGGATAGAATTTAGATTCAAGCCTAGGTTAACTGAGATGCAACTCATGGGATTTGGTGGCTGATTGGAAAATCAGACGGAACAGCAGCAAAGATGGGGGACGAAGCTGGGCTTTTGTCTGGATGTCTAAAATCACGGTGGCTTTGAGGGAAGTACAGAAGTTTGAGTGAGTGAGTGCAGGGAGCAAGGGTAAGAGCTGAGGCCGTGGTGCTCAGCCTGGGACAGATTTGCCCCTTAGCGGACATTTGGCAACGTCTGGATTCCTTTTTGGTTGTTGGTTGCGTCAGTGGGGTTAACGGCATCTAACGGACAGAGGCCAGGGAGGCTGCTAAAACCTCTCACCGGGCAGAGAGCCGCCCTCACAACAAAGAATTATCTGAGCCAAGATATCAGTAAGGCCAAGGCCGAGAACACCTGAATTAACATGAAAGCAGGTCATGGCAGGATATCGTGGGTCAGGCCGAAGGCAGAACCCACCTTTGGGACAGCAGAGGATGAGGGGGTCTACTTTGGGTTTCCAGTTACATTTCCTCTGCTGAGAAAGGACCGCAATCTAGAAACTTCAGTAGAAGTATTTCCTTCTGACCAGTTATCCTTCCTGGCTCAGTTCACTCTGAACTGTTGTTGTTGTGGTACCTTCTCTGTGTTAAATAAGACCTACACTGTCTGTGAGCCGGGTCCCCACATGGCAGCAGGCACAGATAGGTGACAAGGTCAGAGAGGAAGCATCCCTGGACCTGGGAGGCCAGGCTGGGGGCCCAGTGTCATCTGTAAAACGACTATAGGTGTGGGGCACCTCTTGGAGCTCAGGGACCGTGTGAGGCCTCTGCTGGGGGTCTGAGATAAGGGGGAAGGACAGGGACAGCCCGTCCCAAAAACCCAGGCCCCTCCTGAGAGTTCAGGCTGACCTAAAGGGTCACTGTTGGTTTTTACTTCCCTGACTCTTCTTAGCATTTAGTTTGTCCTCAGGGACCTTGCAGTGTTTGCAGGGCAGACCCATGAATAAAAGTGAGCTGTGCAAATTCCTGCAGGGGAGGTGTTTACCAAGTGTGGTGGGGGCACAGAGGAAGAGACAGATGTGTTCTCTTGCAGAAGCCGGAGGACGGCAAAAGTCGCTTTGAGAACCGGAAGGTAGAAGGGGTCCAGGCAGAGGGAAGAAAGTGCCGGAAGGCGGGAGCGCGCTGTGGGTGCTCAGCTTTGGTCAAGGGCGAGGGGAAGGCGGCAGGGAGGACACGAGGTGGCAGAAAATTGGCTGCTGCCCACAGAGTGATCTCTGAGGCCTCAAGGGAAGGTGTCCCCAAGAGGTGAAGCGTCCCCACTAGAAGGCAGAGCTGTTTCCAGTCCCCTGTGGCAGGGAAGCTATGGCCCCTCTCCCGGAGGTGGTGATAGGACTAGTGCCCATTCTGCGTCCATTTGGAGAAGCTAATTCCTTCCTCAAAAAGCAAACCAAGCTGGGCACTAAACACCCTTTCCAGAGGGTGGGCGCTGGGGAGCCTGGGCTCCGTTCCCAGCATCTCTGCGTCCTCACCGTGCAGTTGGGGGAAATCCACTTCATTTCTCTGGGCCACCGTTTCTGGTCTGTAACATGAATAGAGGGGCGCCTGGCTGGCTCAGGACGTGATCTCGTGGTTCGTGAGTTCGAGCCCCGCGTCGGCCTCTGTGCTGACAGCTCGGAGCCTGGAGCCTGCTTCGGTTTCTGTGCGTGTGTCTCTCTCTTTCAAAAATAAATCTTCGGGGCGCCTGGGTGGCGCAGTCGGTTAAGCGTCCGACTTCAGCCAGGTCACGATCTCACGGTCCGTGAGTTCGAGCCCCGCGTCAGGCTCTGGGCTGATGGCTCAGAGCCTGGAGCCTGTTTCCGATTCTGTGTCTCCCTCTCTCTCTGCCCCTCCCCCATTCATGCTCTGTCTCTCTCTGTCCCAAAAAATAAATAAACGTTGAAAAAAAAATAAATAAATCTTCAAAATAGAATACCTGCACCTACACCGTTGGATTTTTCTGAGGTGAAATGATTTCAGGTGATTGGCTGGGGTGAGTCCCTCCTTCCCATCTGAGAGCAGCAGTGGAAGAAGGTCTGAGACAGTGACGAGTTTGAGGACTGAGCCTGAGCGCCGCCAGCCCCCGTATGCTCCAGTTGGCTGTCACCTGTGCATTTTTTTTAAAAAAAATTGAATTTGAATGTCCTTGCATGAGGCTGGCAGGGTCCATTCCACACCCAACCCCTTGTCCCAAGAGTGTCCTGCTTCATGCATTTAGTGTCCCCTGCTCTAGGCAACCTAGACAAAAGGCCAGGGGACACCAGAAGTTGTGGTTAAGTAGAAGACGGAGAGACTGTAGGCAGGATTAGCCACAAATGGAGCTAGTTGTGACGCCTACGTGCATGGGCGTGAGCCCTGTTCATAAAGCGGTTGGGGATTTTCAGTGCTGGATTCTGTCCAGGGGCTCATTGATTATGGTTTCCATGGCAGCAGGTTCTCAGGCCAGGAGGGTCCCCCGCAAGCCTGTGACTCCAGCTGGTGGCTTCAGGCTTGTGTCCAGGTCCGGCCCCGCTCTTGACGTGGCTTCTGTTGGCATCCTTCTCCACCTTGCTCGCCTCTCCATTCCCCTCTGGGCTTGCGCTCACACCCCACCAAGCGGCTGGGGCTCCCAGCAGGAGATGCAGCCTGGAGCCCCTCCCACCCCTGCCCTGCACGTGGCAGCTTGAAGAGCAGAGCTAGTGGCCGAGCAAGGAGAGACCACTGGCCCGGAGGCAGAGCCCTAGGCTGAAGTGTGACCTTGGACACCTTGGACAAGTCACTGCCCCTCGCAGCCCGGTCCCTGCCTGTGATAGCAGGGTACTGCTGTGGCTCACAGCACCTGACGTAATTGTTGGGATGCCAGGGAGAGGCAATATGCGTGGAGGGGACCTTCAAAAAAATTGGGTACTCTGCAAATAATCGGAGCTTAAAATATGAAATCAGTGCACTGTGTTATTCCTCAAAGTATGGCCACGCCGTCAGCAGCCTGGGCCAGCAAGCAGGAATCGGGGTGCTGATAGGGGTGAGGACCCTAGGGAGCACTGGGGGAGGGGTGGGGGCAGGTGGAAGGAGGGTGTTCTCCAGGCAGAGGGCCTTCTGCAAAATGGTGCTCATTTTGTGTTGTGGGTAGGGGTGAAGTTCCGTGCTGCTTTGGGGCTGCTGTCTTTAAGGGGATGTCGCAGTCAGGGTGCAGGTCTCTCTGGCTCACAGGGGCCCTGCTCTCCCAGGTCCACACTGGAGGGGATTTAGGGCTTTGCTGCTTCTGGTGTAAAGACACCCTCCTTAGGATCCTCTGCTGCCCCCCACACCCCCAAACCAGGTCCTTCCTTTATCCTGCTCTGTCTACACAGCTAGGAAGGGAGGCTCAGAGCCAAAAGCCCTGGTTTGAATCTCTTGTGATGGAGGGCAAGCTACTTTCCTGTAGGCTCTTTGTCATTTAAAATGGAAATACTGAAAGACAGTGCCCGCAGAGGGAGAGTGGGCACTGTCTGGAAGATGGAGGGTGCCGATCGGGTGAGTATTTAGAACACCGAGTGCTCAGTGAATATTAGCTCTCATTGTTACAAAAACTTGAATATCTGTTACCCTTACTATCTTTAGCCATTGCCTGCCTCTCGTTGTGTCAAACAGTAGAAATATGATGCAGGCCACAAATGCACACCTCACAATTGGAAACTTGCAACTACATTAAAAATAGAGTAGCCATATTTTTTATTTTTACTAAGAAATTTTTTAATGTTTATTTCCGAGACAGAGCATGAGCAGGGGGGAGGCAGAGAGGGAGGGGGACACAGAATCTGAAGCAGGCTCCAGGCTCTGAGCTGTCGGCACAGAGCCCGACGCGGGGCTCCGACTCGTGAACTGTGCGAGATCCATGACCTGAGCCGAAGTCGGATGCCCAACCGACTGAGCCACCCAGGGGCCCCAGTAGCCATATTTTAAAAAGGAGAACAGGTAAAATGACACATTCCAAATATTTCTGTTACAGCAGCGTAATTTTACAATATTAGTATATTTAATCCACAGTGTCTAAAGTCTCATTTCAATACATGATCGATACAAAAGGTATTAATATTTTACCATCTTTTTTGGGTACTAATCCGTGAAATGCATTGTGTGTGTTACGGCATCCGTGTGGGCAGCTGTAGTCAAGGGCTCAGTGGTCGCACGTGGTTGACGTCCACCTTGGCTGGACATTAGAGCTGCAGCCAGAATGGACTGTCATCCCTCAAGGCTTGTGCTGATCATTTTTTCCCTTCTGCTCAGAATGCAAGCTCAGCTCCAGCTTCTCTACTGGATAATTCCTGTTTATCTCCCCACAGTGAGGTCTGACACCCATTTCTCCTAGAGTTTCCCAGCCCCTTAGTCTGGGAGAGGGCCTCTCTTTGCAGAGCTACTGACCGTTGGTTGCATGGACCCTGGGGCGCACTGTGGATTGTGGGAATAAGAGAGGGATTATGTGAGATGGATGGTTCCAGAGGACCTGTATGTTAGTACTGCTTCTTAGAACTTTCTGTCTTGTTAGCGTGGTCTTTAGATTATAAAGTTAAACGCCTGGGTGGCTCAGTCGGTTAAGCGTCTGACTTCGGCTCAGGTCATGATCTCGTGGTTCGTGAGTTCGAGTCCCGCATCGGATTCTGTGCCGACGTCTCAGAGCCTGGAGCCTGCTTTGGATTCTGTCTGTCTGTCTGTCTCTCTCTCCTCCCCCTCCCCCACTCACACCCTTTTTCTCTCTCTTAAAAACAAGTAAACATTAAAAAATTAAAATTTTTTTTTAAGTTTGAGGAGTTCTTTAAGCCTTCCCTCCCACTCTGGGCAGGCTCAGTGTGACTGTGGATAACTACGAATGGCAATCCGAAGGAGCATTTGCAGAAAACGTCCGCAATCTTACTTTCTACTCCGATTCTGTAGGGTCACCTCTTTGTGCTTCGGCTGTCACTTGCAGGCAGCGGCGTTCCTCTCAATCCACAAGTTCACGGTTTGGGATCTAGGTGATTTTTAGGCACATAGTAGGTGCATCTGATCACAGAATTTGGCAGAGGTTGGGCTTAAGAACCTTTAATGGAACAGATTCCACGTGAATTCATTTTGCTCCTTTTCGTACAGCGGGCGAATGATAACAAGGTAATGAGACATAAGGAAATACTGCTTTTTTACATTTCATAGTGGCAGACTTAGGAATGTACTTATTAGGATTGGCTCTTGTTATTTGCATGACAACTGACCTGGATTTGAGTCTCTGTTGCGTTGGCCATGGGCCTTGGCAGATTGCCCCGTATTTATGTGAGTCAGTGCCGTTACCTGCTGGCTGGGCGCAGTGACCATCTGATAGCGTAACAGCAAATAGGTAAAAATAAGCCGACAGGTGTAGTAGTTACAACCCGTTGACTTCCCATTGGTAGCGTTTGCTGTCGCTTACTTTTTAGTTACTCAGTTACTATTTTATTAAATAAGGATTCTCTGTGTTCTAAAAACAAAAACATCTAGTGGGTCAAAGAAGTATCAAACCCACCCATGTGGCGATGACCTTCCCAGTTTCTCCTTGTTCTAATTTTCAGTTGCAAAAATAAAACGTCCTTTCTTAATGCAGTGTATCTTCTCTAAAAGGACCTCGTTTGCTCCTGTTAATTATTCTTTTTTCTTTTTTTTTTTTAAAGTTGGGTTTACTGAGGTATTGCTTCAGGACAACAAAATGTGATCTTTCATGCATACAGTTTGATGCATGTTCCGACGAATGTGTATAGGTAGATAAGCACCCCCTTAATCAAGATAGAGAAGTTCCATCACTTTCATTTATTTATTTATTTTTTAATGTTTATTTTTGAGACAATGCAAGAGACAGAGTGCAAGCAGCGGAGGGGCAGACAGAGGGAGACACAGAACCCGAAGCAGGCTCCAGGCTCTGAGCTGTCAGCCCAGAGCTGGACGCGGGGCTCGAACTCATGAACCATGAGATTATGATCTGAGCTGAAGTCAGACGCTTAACCGACTGAACCACCCAGGCACCCCTGTTCCATCACTTTTAAAAGTTTTTTGTTTGTTTTTTGTACCTTTTCTCAGTCCCCTCTTTTCCCCCCCACGTCTCTGGCGGCCAGTGGTCTGGTTTCTGTTCTTTCTAGATCTACCTTTCTAGAATGTCATGTAAATGGAATCATACAGCAGGTGGCCTTTGGGTCTGATGACTTTGATTCAGCCTAATGCTTCTGAGAATGGGTTGTGTGGGCGCATTTAGCCAAACCTTGTTCCTTCTTACGGCAGGATAGTATTCCCTTGTGTGAACATACCACACTTTGTTTGCTCCCGTACCCTTGGGGACATTGGGTTGTTTCCAGTTTTTGACTGTTATGAGTAACGTTGCTATGAACACTCGCCTACAGGTCTCTGTAATTTCCTTTCCCTCGGGAAAGGCCCAAGCGTGGGATTGCTGCATTGTAGAGTTCTAGGTAATGCTCTTTCACTGTGAACTTCACTTTTCCCTCTCTTTTAATATTGTTCTCCTTGGTTGCCTGATACTGCTCTGTCCGTTTTTTTTATTGTCACATCTCATAATTCTTAACGTTTTGTGTGCTTTGTCAATCAGCATATAATTGGGTTATGGCTTAATTAATTTTTAAATTCCTCCTGCACTTTTTGGAGTTTAGTAAAATTTCTAATTGTTCTGGCTTACTTTGTCCTTTCATATAGCATCTTATGTTTGTGTGTATTTGTTTTATCTTTCCCTTTATCAACCGTGCAGTGGTTAATAACGAGATAGTTTGTGTTAAGCCCTAATCATGCCTTCCATCAGGTTGTAAGCTTGCATTTCTCTAATCATTAAACAAGAATAGAGAAAGGTAGCTGTGAGATCTTGCCCCCCTTTTGACAAAATAAGAAATTCATGGCTCTTTTCTTTTTTCAACCTGCCAGCTGCCAGTGGTTCTAATTGTTAGTGTAATGTAAGGTTATAGAGTCTCTCTGTAGACTAAGGTTATCACTGCAGTTATTTTTACCATAAAATACTTCTTCACAGCTAGGTTTTGGCTTTCTTATTCCATTTTGAAGCTATAATCTTAATGGCCATTTATACTTCTTTAAGTTTAGGTGATGTCGCCGTTCCCTGCCCCTCTTTGTGTACTGGGACCTGCCTGTCCCTGAGTTCTTGATATCAGCTGCTTAGCTGGAATAGGTCTTGGGAAAGTTTTCCCAGTAAAGGCGTGTGAATAATAGATTATTTGAGTTCTTCAGTGTCTGAGAAGTTTGTTTGTTTCTTTCTTTCTTTCTGTCTTTCTGTCTTTCTGTCTTTCTTTTCTGTCTTTTCTGTCTTCCTTCCTTCCTTCCTTCCTTCCTTCCTTCCTTCCTTCCTTCCTTCCTTTCTTCCTTCCTTCCTTTCTTTCCTTCCTTCCTTTTTTTCTTCCTTTCTTTCCTTCCTTCCTTTCTTTCTTTCCTTCCTTCCTTCCTTCCTTTCTTTCTTTCTTTCTGTCTTTCTTTCTTTCTGTCTTTCTGTCTGTCTTTCTTTCTGTCTTTCTTTCTTTCTGTCTTTCTGTCTTTCTTTCT
>NW_024412416.1:11027924-11051328 GCF_014898765.1 Herpailurus yagouaroundi
TCTTCTCTGTCATAATTTGTCCGGGTGGAAAACTTACTTGTCCCCAGCCATTTTCTCCTGCAGTGGTACAGCTCTTATCTTCCGGTAGAGCCAGGGAATTACCTGAGGTCGGCCTGGCCTCCACTCCTTTGTATGTAGCTAGCGCACTGCTTTTGCTTCAAGCCCCCTCTGTCCTTGAGGTCCAGGGAGAGGCTGTCCAAGGATGCCATATTTTCATGCTGTCAGTGACGCACTTAGACGAGGTGTCTCCTGGAAGTTTCGGAGAAGACCAGTTAGCTCAGTGCCATTTTGGTTTGTTAGGGAGGAGGGACAAAGCTGTGGAAGAATGTACCCCAGGAAAGTGGAGTCCCAAGACACCTCAATAAAGCAGGATCAGAGGCAGAGCTTATTAGATATCCTTTTAGGGGCCGAAGTTAAACATTTATTCTCTAAATGCTCTTTGCCAGGAGACTCTAAACTCTGAGGACAAGGACCTTGGTTGTCTTGTCCACGGTTTTCCCAAACCCGGTGTGGTGCCAGGCATGCATGCGGTAAACATGGAGCATTGACCCGGATATTGAATATACGAATATTGATTATTGAATCAGTTATTGCACCAGATAATCTTCTAAACAAACAAACAAAAAAATGCCACCTTGTGTTTCCCATTGGTTTTTCTCCTGTCACCCACTTTTCAGGAGTTTTTCAGATTTCTGAGGCTTGTCAGGACCAGGAAGCCTGTCTTCTGGAGGCCATTGGTCAACGACGAATCTATAAATCAATTACCTGAAGGGTTTTCCCACCAGTAAGGGAGAGCTTCACTTCTGCAGACCCCTGTACCCCTTTGCTGTTTATAAAGATGCATTATTTCTGATTTAGGTATTTCTGATCTTTCAATTCTTTCTTTCCTCAGTGGACTAAACTCTTTCTTTCATCAGTAGAATGGCACTGCGCATGGGTTTCTGGCATCCAAGGAAGAAAGTTTCTGTGAATATGTGGCCTTTAGACTGAAAGCCACTGATCTTCAGAATCCTTGATTACCCAGACCACGAACTCGCCTACGCCCTGCTCCACACGCCAAAGAGGAGTCAAGGACTCTGCTGTTGATTTGTCTTAGGATCTGTACTGCATTCAGGGCTCAGAGTATGGGGATGTGCACTCTCTTTATTCCCCACTCGGAGGGAAGCATTTTCTTTTCTGTTCCCACTATAAAAATTGTATGACGCCTTAGAATTTTCCCACTGGAGTCCATTTAATAATCACCCAGGGCTTTGCCTTTTGACAATTTATGCAAATGATTCTGAGTTCATAGAACAAAATAAACTCTCAGAAGTCATGAATGGATTCCTATTTGAAGGCTGTTCTTAGGAACAGGAGTCTCCCCTGAGATTTTAAACTTTCCATGTATCACCATCAATATCCGGTCCAGGGTTTAGCCAACGAAAGCTCTCAGGCCAAATCCCATTTTTGTCAATAAAGCCTAAAATGTTGACTGTCTTGCCCTTCACAGGAAAACTTTGCTGACCTCTGATCTAGTTCAACACTTAGACAAGCCACCCCCACCCCATCCTGCACCCCAGTCTCCACCCCATCTCAGTCATGGACTCCCAAGTCAGTTTGCCATTCTGACCACTGCTCCCTGGTGAGTGTCACAGGGCTCTGATGATCAGTACTGACTTCTGACCTGCTGTTTAACCTCCCTGAGGTACAGCTGCCTCACCTGCAAAAAAGCTGCCAGTTTTTGGCATTAAACGTTGCACCAAGAAAGCTTTTCTTCCTTCTTTCCAACTCTTCCCCAAAGAGTATGACCATTTATCTCGGGGCAAAAAAAAAAAAAAAAAAAAAAAAAAACAAACCAAAAAACAAAAACCAAATTAAATGGCACTGCAGCATAGTAGTAAATTTGCCATCAGAGAGCCCGGGTGTAAATCACTTCTCTGCCACTTAGTAGCTGTGTGACCTTGAGCAAGATGCTTAAGCTCATTAAGCCCGCTGTAAAAACATTGATCAAAATATTATCCGTCTCCTAGTAGTATCATGAATGCTTGGTGAGTAGGGCACGTCTGGTGTTTCGCTTAATGCCTCTCACCCAGTATCTACTCATTGAACGATATTGCCTGTTACCTTCATTATCCTGGTGGTTTTATTATCGAGGGTGCAAACTGTTGGTCAAGATCGTGGCATTCATCCGCACTGCCCACACTTGTCAGCCACGCCCCTGCCACTGAGCCCCACATTTGCAAGCAAAGAAGATGTGCGCTCCTGGAGGACACAAACGCAGACTTTTCACCTTCCACGTGTGGCTCCCTGAGATCATTCCTAAAGGCAAGGCCAGGGAGAGGCTGGATTTGCACATTTGCACGTTTCTTGCCTGATCTCCTGGAGACCCCTCGCTGCATTCTCTACTGCCTTCACTGTACCTGTGGCTCTGGTTCCCCTTATGGTTCCCAGGGGCGGCCTGGGGTGGGACAGGATGCCCTACCCATGTGCAGCCGCCAGGGATGCTCATTCTTCCCATGTATGAATTCACTCACTCCACATTTATTGTACCATTCTGTGCGCAGAGATAGGAAGGAAGATTGATGCTTAGTGCTGCCTTAAAGGGCCCATCATCTTGGTTCCCAGTTCTGAGGGTGTGTTGGAGAGGCAAGAATGCAGGGGCCAGGGAACCAGAGAGTTTAAAAGTAATCCCAGCAAAAGATGGTGAGTGGGTTAACAAGGCAGTGGGGGGGATGCTAGGCTGGGTAAGGATGAAGCTTGAGTCGGCGTGGGATGTGCAAGCTCATTCCTGTTTGGAGTGGGTCCTTTCTAGACAGGACTCCTTGACGATAAATCCTTCTTACTCGGGGATCGTTCTGTAAGAGGACTGAACCTGCCTCCCTTGGTGGTGTTCTCCCTTGCACCCAGCAGCGATTGTTGAACAGAGAGCAGGTTGGGTTCACTGGGACACGTGTAAGTTTCGCCCGGGGCCCCCACGATCCTCGGACACATGGCACCCCCAGAACAACCGTGTTTCTGGTTCAGCATGTGCTGACTTTCCCCAGACTTAGGAAAAACGGTGCAGGGTGGCTCTAGGGAACGAGGTGCCCCCCTCGGTCCCTCAAGTCCAGGTGACCCTGACTGAGGCAGAACGCAGTTTCTGACGTGGCCCTTTATGGAACAGTGGGTCCCACAGGGTGGAAGGGCCTTGGCAGCTGTGCCTTTCTTGTCAAACCCTGGCCTGGGAGGACCAAAAATAGACAGTCCCGGGACCAGTGTGTGTCCAGGAGGTGCTGCGGACCGGGCTGCCTCCTGTTAGGGAGTGTGAACCAGCATTCCTGAGTAACGGGCAGCCCTGGAGGGTAGAGGCCAGGGTGCTGGCTGGGCAGGGGTGGGATAGTTGGGATGCAGGGGTTCCTGTCCCACCGATCAGGCCCTCCTTCCTCTGCTACGTCTGTCTGCCCTCCCTCCCCGCTGTCCCTTCTACCACTCACCTAACCTCCCAACACACCGCTGCTCAGAAAGTTCCACAGGTACCATCGCCCATTCAAAGGATGAACTCAGACTGTGAAGCCCTTAGAATCTGTCTGGATCTTCTCTCCTCTCTCCTTTGACTCCTCATGCCCTCTGTGCTCCAGCCGATTGGGACTCCTCGACGTTTCCCTGGCGTGCCCCCCTTTCCTACCTTGTGGCTGTTTGCCCTGGCCCCTCCCGAACCCCCTTCTGTGGACCGCTTCCTACCTGCGGACATTCTGTGGGTCCTTCGGCATCAGCTCACATGCCCGGTCCTCTCTATGTAAGGCTGTGGTAGGATTTATCATCCACGCCAGGATACTTCCTCTCGGAACAAAATGCACAAACCAGACCCGCCTGCTCGCCCTATCCAAAAAGCTTTTTATGAAAAGGAGAGGGTCCCTCTCTTTCTAGCTCCCTCAACTCTTTGTTGGTAAAAATGGTACAACAGATTGCGCTGTGCCGCAGAGTGTGGACGTCAGTGTCAACACGGAGTTCCTGCCCCAGGTTCTAAGCTCCCGAAGGACTACTGTCCCCTCCCTGGTACCCTGCGCGGCCCCTGCCTAAGGATGGGGCTCACGTATTCTCTGAGCAGCTGCCTTTGAGCACGTTTTCATGTGCGTGCTGGGCACTGAGTTGTGCACACCCTCCCCTTCCTCTGCACCCCCAGTGCCACTTATTCAAGTGCACGCACCTCAGCGCAAACGTGGGGCCATCCCAGCGCAGCAAAGCCTTGGCACGCCAGACGCGGATGCCGTCTCGGCCGGCAAACCCCGCCTTCCTGACTGCAGGCAGCTGCTGGAAGAGTTCCTGGCCGATTTGTGGCGGGAACAGTTGATGGTTGCAAGAGAAGGACCACTTACAAGTCATGCCAACAACATATCCGTTTGTTTGTTTGTTTTTGAAAGATGTTTGTTTATTTTTGAGCGAGAGAAAGAGCATGGAGCGCACTGGAGCTGGGGAGGGGCGGAGAGAGAGGAGGGACAGAGGATCCAAAGCGGGCTCTGTGCCGACAGCAGAGAGCCCGATGCGGGGCTCGGACTCATAAACCTCAAGATCATGGCCTGAGCCGAAGCTGGACGCTTAACAGCCTGAGCCACCCAGGTGCCCCCACCACACGTTCCTTCAGGCAGGAGAGGTGGACAGTGGCCTGTTTGGTGTCATTAGATCTCTTAACGATCAGAGCAGCGCCCGCACGTGTAAGGTAACTTGGCCCGCACAGGGGTGCTATTCAAGTAGCTTTACATTCTGGCCTTGGCTTTGAGGAAGGCCCATCTGAGAAATAGTTGCAGATAAGACAATTCCACATTTTCTTGAAGAACCCCGCCCGCTGAGGTTTCCTCTAAGAATTCATGAGGTTAATCAAGCTAGGGAATCCTTTGTTCAAACAAAATCTTGGGCAGATGTCCAAAACAAAAACCAACAGAGTAGAGCCGTTCTTGGTGAGGGGGGTGGTTCTATGCACTTGCCACACGGTTCCCCCTATAGAGTGTCTGTGAAAGCAGCATTTGGGGACGAAGACCAGTGACCTGGACTCACTAATGGTTGGCGGTGTGCAAAGCACACGGTGAGGGTTGAAGGAAGACACGTGTCGTCCACCTGCCCCCTAGGAGGCCTGTGATGGATGCTGGTGTGTGGGGTGCTGCCTGGCTCGCCCAGATTGGCACAGCTAGATCTTAAAAGCATACCTGTAGATCTCCCCAGCGCTCCGTACTACACCTGCCATGGAGAATAGGACTCCCTCCAGGGGTGGCTTACCTGTGTCAGTCCCGTCCTGAGACTCCCAGGAGTTGGAGGGTTCTCTCCCTTCATAGATTGGCATTCGCTGCTTGGGTTTATGGGAGCAGCAGCAAGAGACAGGCTTCATCCAAAGTGGGGTGTCCCCTCCATATATCCCCTGAGTTACCTCCACGAGGCTGGGGGTGGGCCATTTGGAAGCAGTCCCATTTTAACCAGGTGTGGTGTGTAAGAAGCACTTGACTTTTTGCCGAAGTGATCAATGACTGAGTGTGTGCCCTGGGCCAGCCAGGGTCCTGTGTGCTGGGCAGTCCGTTTCATTTTTACAACACTCCCATTTTTTAGAGGTTGTCTTGCTTAAAAGTTTTAATAACAAGGCCCAGTGCATTTCTCCCACAGTTTTCTTGAAGCCTGGCCCTGAGCATCATGGGATGGGGGCTGTTTATTTCTAGAAACCTCGTCCTTAGCTGCCTCTGGGAAGAGAGCTGGGTCTCTTCCCTTCACATTCTCATCCTTTGTCTGGCCTAATGGGAGAGCTGCCCCAGCTGAGCCAGCACAGAAAGTTTCTTTCCAATTGCAGCTTAATCTGTAATTGAGGGATGGAGAGTCGAAACTCATCAGAAGGAAGCGTGACGTGGAATTTCCCCCGAGTGCTCAACACACTTTTAAAAGCAAATTACTTACTTCCTTCTGGAGGCAGTAAAAGCACATTTGTTTGGTTGTGGCACGGGGAGACCGGGGGCCTGTGACTTTGTGAAAATCACGGTTTAATATGTGTGACAAAGAGAGAATAGCGGTGATGGGCAGGAGCGTGAGATCAACATGAAATTTGCCGTGGTAGCCGGAGAGGGTGGAAGGAAGCTGGAGTTCGTGAACCCACGTACAAGTCTCTTTGATGCCATAAGTCCTGTTATAAGATCCTCGACCGGTGGTACGTTCCTGAATCTTCACATCGGTCTAATTCGGGTCTGGATGCCCTGTGTTGGACAGGGGCTCCGTCTGCGGTCACGAGGCTGAGAAAATAAGGCGGAAAAGCCACTTGCTAAGACAGAAGGGAGACCTGGGCAGGGTGGGCAGGGCTCCTGGTCACAAGGTTTCCCAGGTCAGCTGTGACCCCTCGGACTCTCTCCCAAACACACGGCAGTTCTGTTTATCCAGACTGGGGGCCGAGGGGTCAGATCCACATTCGGTTATTCCTCTGAAAAGAGGGGTTTGCACCTTAATTTTTACTTGCATTTCAGGCTACTCCATGAGCTACATGACTATGCAATTTGTTGACTTTTCTCAAGGGACAGTGGTGGGAACTCCGTGCTGGGGCATAAATCCTCTGTCCAGACTATTTCTGAAGCTTCAAAGGGAGATAAAGTTACTTTTGATGAGCTCCCTCTTCAGCTGTGTTTTCACATGTCAAGAAAAAAAATGAAAAATTTTCATTTTTAAATGAAATAAAGAAAGTGATAAAGAAAGTTACTTTAAAGAAAATAATTTTAAAAGTCCAGAATGTCCACGGAGTATAGATAGCTCTGTGCCTTTTCCCTGAGAGATGAGATGGTATATTTATGTTCACACATCTAGATAAGAGTTTCCAAACGTGAGAGTTTGCCTAAAAAGTTTCCATAAGTACCGATAATACTTCACGTATGTATGTATGTGTGTGTGTATGTGTGTGTGTGTGTGTTTAAATTATATAGTTGTGTCATGTAGAATGTAAAGTATAGAACAAGCAAAAACGTACACGAAAAGAGATAAAGACAAACACAGGGCACCTGCGTGGCTCAGTTGGTTAAGCATCCCAACTTCAGCTCAGGTCATGGTCTCATGGTTCGTGAGTTCAAGCCCCTCATTGAGCTCTGTGCTGACAGCTCAGAGCCTGCTTCAGATCCTCTGTCTCCCTCTTCCAGCCCCTCTCCTGCCTGTACTCTCTCTCTCTCTCTCTCACTCAAAAATAAACATTTACAAAAACGAATAAATAAATAGTATTTAAAATGTCTAGCTAAATCTAATGGTTTCAAACCATTTCAAGGGGAAAAGGTACATAGAGTGATGTTTATTGTTAATGATTTTGAGTATAAATCTGTACTTTAAATTATTTTCTCCATTTCACAACTTTTTGCTGAACATTTGCCACTGTTTTTAAGCTTGTAATATGGCTGATGAAAGGATTTATGGGGGGAGGGAACAAGAGGCCTAGCCTAGCCCCCCCCCCCGCTTTTTTTTGGTATTTACTTCGTTTACTTGTGTTTTGCATTATTGATGTTATTTTCAACCCATGCTTTCTTTACAGGAATATTTTTTTTTTAAGATTTTTTTTTTAAGTGATCTCTGCACCCAGCCTGGGGCTCGAACCCACAACCCCAAGGTCAAGAGTTGCATGCTTCACTGATAGGGCCAGTGAGGTGCCCCAGGAATCAGTTTTTTTAAGTGGTCTTTTTTTTTTCCATACATAGGGAAAATCACTCGTTATATGAATTTTCACAAAGGGACACATCACCTGGATCAGGAAATGGAGCATTCTAGAAACTTCCATCATGGCTCCCCTAGTCCCTTCCCACTCACTTCTTTCCCAAAGTAACCATCTCCTGATGTCTGTTACTTCATGGAACTTTTACCTCTCTTTGAACTTTATATGAATGGACTGATATGCATGCACTGTGTCCACATTCTGTTTGTTGGATTTACCAGTGTTGTGGGTGTGTGGTTGTGGCCCCCCCCCTCCGTGCGACTGGACCCCCATTGCGTTACCACTCTGCTGCTTCAATACATTTACGTGGTGTCCGGTGAGGGGGCGGGTGTTCACTCTATTGTGAACAGAGCCTCGGTGAGCATGGCAGTGCCTGAGTTTCGGCGAAGGCGTGTACGTGTTTACGTTGGATGTGTCCCTAGGAGCGGGATTTCTGGGTCCTAACGTGCCTTCGTGTTTAGTGATGCTGCCCAAAGTTTTCCACACTGGTCATACAGGTGCACATTTCCAAATGAGCAGGGGCTGAGGAGTGTCTCTGCATCCTCACGATTGGCTTCGTATTTTTGTATTTTTAGCTTCGGATGTTCTGATGGGTGCTGTTAGCACAGTACTTTGGGCAGACCAGGGGCCCTCCAGGCCCTGCATGTTAGAGGGCTCTGCTCTGGTGCTCCTCAGGTCTGAACGGTCCAGGGGCCCCAGGGCCACTTCTGGGGTCTGCTTGTCCTGCAGAGAGTGACTCTGAGGGGTGGCCGACCGGTGACTCTTGGCAGAGCTGGGACAGAAGGAGTAGTGAGTGCATGAAGCTCGCACCTGTGTCCACGGAAGGTGCCTCTGAGGAGAAGGGCGGAGCCCAGGATGGGAGGAGGCGGGGCACTGCCATCAGGGCCAGCTCTTCTTATAACTAGCTTCTAGTGCCATGGAGGCTGAGCATTCCAAATTTGGACCCGCTCTTCCAAGTTCAGGTTCCCCTAAGGAGTGTGGAAGACAAGGTTGGTGGAGGGTGGGTGTTGGAGCACCTGGGGGCAGGGTCTGCATGGCGTGTGTTTGTGGGGTGAGCCGGGAACCTGTCGGCCACCGTGTTCCGTCTTCACCAGGAGTGGGGGCTGCGGGAAGCGGGGGGTGATGGTGGACAGGCAGCTGAGCCTCGGCCAGGAGGCACAGTGCTCCTCCGCACCCCACGGTAAAGAGGACAGGAAAGCGGGTGTTGAGCCTGTGGATTTCCAGAGCAATTGGAATAGGAGGCCGAGGAGCCGCCGTGGGCAGCTGGCAGCGGGGTCCGCGGGGTCCTTTTCCTTCCTCTTGCCTCCCCCAGAGCCTCTGCAGCTCATCGCCCTAGAGCAGACAGTCCCATCGAAATATACAATGTGGGCGTCAGGTGTAAGTTTAATTTTCTAGTGGCCACATTAAATCCATTAAGAAGTGAGATTAACCTTCATGTATCTTAACCCACTGTAGCCAAGATTACTGGCAAGATACATACATTCTCTTTCCATTTCCATTTCTTAAGTGTCAAAGTCCAGCGTGTGTATGTGCAGGTAACATCTCTCGGCTCAGACCAGCAGCCACACTGGCTACTCTGCTGGGACCGTGCAACCTCCTGGTGGGAATTGAGATTGATTCTGGGTTTGTACTAACCGTGGTTATTTGATAGGAACTGTTGGCTTTAACATAGTTTTAATTTTGTTGTTAGGAAGATGTATTTGTAAACTTAGGCTGGAACATACTTAACAGTTTTAGCTTGATTTTAAACATTTGACATTTAGGCGGATGCTAAGTGCGTCTCCTTCTGTATTCATGCCCATAGACGCCTGGAGTGGTTAATGTAAAGACTGGTCAGCCGGGGCGATTAGACGCCGTCTGTCTGTGTGTCCATGCCTGCACACAGGCAGGGACCGTTTCTTACTCAGCTTTGGGACCTCGCAGCACCTGATTCTTTGCTTTTTGCACATGGGTGCTGTGTGAAGGGAAACGAGATACACCGTGTTCTTTTCAGGTTCCTGGAGCCTAGGGCATAGTAGGTGCTAACGTATTCATTTGTTCGTTCAACGCGTATTTATTTATTTATTGAGCACCCATTTAGTGTTGGGCACTGGGTGCTTTTCTGGGTTCTGGGGATACAGTAGTGAGAAAGACAAGGTTCCTGCTGTCTTGGAATTTGTGTCATTTGCTGTCAAAGTAGCCTGCTTTGTTGTCAGTAATAATAATAATGATAAATAATAATACCACTGCGGTCCACATAGCTCCAAAGACAGTCTGACATGTGACTTCTTCTCAAGCACTGAAAGAAAAAAAAAGATAGTAGCTGTCCTGAGTCTTAGAAGATATAATTAGTTGGCAGGCATAATAGATATTTAAAGCTCCTCTTGGAGGGATTCTGCCGGCCACATTTGGGGGATGTGGACTTAGGTGAGAAAGGATTAAGGGGATCCGTTCAAGATACTTGTTGCAAATTGAGTTTGACTCAAAAGTCCATCGCTGAGCTGCTGTCTGACCTGACCAACAGTTGTTTCTTATGTACAGACTGGGTGTTTCCTTGGGGCTGATGGGAAGGAGATGTAAATAAAAAAGAAGACATGGATTGAAGTCTGACATCATCACTCAGCTAACGAGTGAAGAAAATAAATTAATATATTTTTATTTATTTATTTATTTATTTATTTATTTATTTATTTATTTATTTTTTCAACGTTTATTTATTTTTGGGACAGAGAGAGACAGAGCATGAACGGGGGAGGGGCAGAGAGAGAGGGAGACACAGAATCAGAAACAGGCTCCAGGCTCTGAGCCATCAGCCCAGAGCCCGACGCGGGGCTCGAACTCACGGACCGTGAGATCGTGACCTGGCTAAAGTCGGACGCTTAACCGACTGCGCCACCCAGGTGCCCCAAATTAATATATTTTAAAAATTTAGAATTGGGGCACCTGGGTGGCTCAGTCGGTTGAGCATCCAACTTCCACTCTGACCATGATCTTGTAGTTCATGAGTTGGAGCCCGTGTTGGGCTCTGTGCTGACAGCTCAGAGCCTGGAGCCTGCTTCAGATTCTGTCTCCCTCCCTCTCTGCCCTTCCCCTGTTCATGCTCTGTCTCTCAAAAAATGAATAAACGTTAAAAAAAAAATAAAGTTAGAGTTTCAAAAATTAAACGTTAAATAATCTACAGGAAAATTTTGTTATGCAGGATGGTCCGGTGTAAGGAGGCAGAAGACAAGGTAGAGATCAATTAGAGAGATAATCAGAGTTTTGTGTCTGTGTCAGTGACTTTCAAACTTGAGTGAAATCAGAATCATCTGGGGGTCTCATGAGGACACAGATTGATGTCCCCACCCCCAGAGTTTGTAATTTTACAGGTCTGGGGTGGGACCTGGAAGTCTGCATTTTTTTTAAGTTTATTTATTTATTTAGAGAGAGCACAAGCAGTGGGGAGAGAGGGAGAATCCCAAGCAGGCTCCGTGCTGTCAGCACAGAGCCTGACATGGGGCTTAGTCTTAGGAACTGTGAGATCATGATCTGAGCTGAAATCAAGAGTGAGATGCTTAACCTACCCAGCTACCCAGGTGCCCTGGGAATTTGCATTTCTAGCAAGTTCCCAGGTGCTGCTGTTGCCAGACCAGGAGCCAGACTTTGAGAACCACTGGTCTGTTTCATTAGATTACCGTTGTTACAGACACACAAGTTTCATGCTTCAGTTTCACATGGGTAATGTAAGGTTGGACCACAAGTCCTATAACGCAGGAAGACCTAGGATGTTGTCTAATCCTATAGCAATGGTACAATGAGAGTTAGAGACAGAATACATTGCTTATGCATATGGTTTTCGTGGCTGCCTTGGGCTTACCTTGATGTCTTTGACCAGGTCACCCAGTCTCTTTGTGTTTTCCTACGGGGATATTAAAATTAGGGTCTCCGTAATCTGGCCCTTCCCTGTTGGCTCTTATCCTGACACTGCCCTTCTGCAGAAGGTGCCAGAACCAACATTCACAGGTAACCAGACCCACCATGTTGCTGTTCATTCTGCTGTGCCCTTGGGTCAGCTCTTCCCCTGCACTGACCCCCTGCAAGGTTTTATTCTTCCTCAAGATCCTCGTTCAGCTACCACCTCCTGAATTGGCTCTTCTTGGCTTGTCTTTCCTAACATGGACTCCTGCTGCAGTTTCCACATTATAATTTGTAATGCGTATAGTCCCCTTACCATTGTGTGGGCTGTTCCCAGGCGTCGGACTCTGCTTCTGCAGCGCTGTGGCCCCCATTCCCAGCCCTGCCCATGGCAGGTGCATGGTAAATATTTATGGACTGCATGATTGGATGATTTAGTGAAAGCATCCCAGATTTCTCTGTCTGTAAAAATGAATAGAACAAAACCACAACCAATAAATGGAATGCAGACAGTTCAAATAACGGGTATTTGGAAAAGAGTTGCAGAGTCATGGTGCAAATAAAATGATAATGAGAAGTCCTGAGATTTCCATTATGTTGCTCTGTGTAACAAGTCTGAATCTAACTCTGCTTAGATTAATTGTTTCATGGAAGAAACAAAGTGTTATTTATCTACTCATGAAAAGCACTTTGCTGATACCGGCCCAGGGACAGGAGTGAATATTACCGATCAGTTATCCATAAGCATCTGTAATCTGCTTTATATTTCGGTCACAGTGTTAGGTTATCAGATGAGTCTGAGGCCCCATGTCTGAGTCCTCAGCTCTAACATAATCACTTGGGGAAATATTTGCCGAGAGGGTAACAAAGCTTATGAGAATGAAAATTTCTTCCATTTACCCAGGAACCAGCAGCCCCAGAATTGCAATCATGTCGAATATTTCAGAGGGTCTACGACCATAGTCCTTATGTGTCTTTTCCAGTGCGATGCTCGTCATGTCTGTGCTGCACATACAGTAGGTTTAAAAATCCTGGAGTGGGGAAGCAGGGAGTCAGGAGGAAGGAAATGGGTAGTTTCTCCGGAGACAGACAGTGGGGAAGGGGGCTGGGCACCCTGTGGGCATGGGAAGGCGGAGTCTGTTTTGGAGAAATTATGGCATGCTAGGAGTTTGTGAAATAGCTTTGATAATTTTGTCCTTTTTTTTTCTAATCTAACTTTGCCTGACATAAAGCAACAACTTACAAAAAGATCAGGGGAACGGGCCCATTGTGGCAGTCTGTCCAAGGATTTTATGCAGTTTAGTGGCCCCTGTTGGAGCCTCGCCCCTCCAAGGTTGGTTTCCTCCCTCCTCCCTCCAGGTGCCCCACTCTTGACTCCCTAAACCTGTCCTCAGACTCTTGAGCTGGTTACATTTCTCTTTCTTCCTCTTGCCTCTGGGTGTCCCAAAGGCATTGTTCTTACTGCCAGCTCTTCCCTGTATATATTTAGTTATGTCTTTCCAAATGCCCCTGGGACATCTCAACTTAGATGTCCAGCCTCAAAAAAAAAAAAAAAATCCCCAAGCTGAACACATTGATTTGGATAAAATGTACCTCTCTGTCCAGGTCTCTTATCTGCACATACACTGATCAGACCCTCCCCACTCCACTGCCTTTGCTCCTCCTGGAATCCTTCCCACCCTGAGTCTGGAGTCTGGGATAAGGCTTCCACACTCAAACACCTTCAGAAGCCAGGAAAACAATTTAAGTATATGAAGCTGTCCAGGAGTGGGGTGACAAAATGGCAGCTGACCTTTGTCTCAGTGCTGGGGAGCAGGAGGGCCTGGTGGGGACAGTGGAGAATTGGGGGGGGGGGGGTGTAGGGGCAGGTGCTCTGTCCAAATGGGACAGCTTCTGCTTAGCTCCTGGCCATCCTTGCCATGTAGGAATGTGGGCCCAGAGTTAGCAGTTATTTTTGACTTTTAAAGAGAATTTGGAATCCATCTGTTTAGTTGCCTGATTTTATAAATGTTAGCTGTTATTTGCAATGAAAATCACCCCTTGACCTCACATTGTAGAACTCATGCAGACTGTCTGTTAGTCCTGTGTAGACCTCAGCTGCCAGTTTGCTGCTTCTAACTTGAAGTGTCTAGCCTAGCATCATCTGTTAGACATGTGAGCCGTGTATGGGGTCAAAAATTTCCTTGTTGCCACCTTTTAAAAAGTAAAAAGAGGGGCTCCTGGGTGGCTCAGTCGGTTAAGTATCCAGCCATGGTTCATGGGTTCGAGCCCCGCCTCGGGCTCCGTGCTGACAGCTCAGAGCCTAGAGCCTGCTTTGGACTCTGTGTCCATCTCTCTGCCCTTCCCTGTTCGCGCTGTCTCTCTCTCTCTCTCTCTCTCTCTCTCTCTCTTTCTCTCAAATATAAAACATTAAAAAAATTTTTTTAAAGTAAAAAGAAGCAGGTAAGATTATTTTAATACTCTCATTGACCCAATACTTCACAAATATTTCAACATGTAATCCATAGAAAAAAAAATACTAATGCGATTATTTTACGTTGTTTTTATGCACTTAGTGCTTGACACGTTTACACTGGTGGCACATCTCAATTTGGACCAGCCCCACGTGGCTAGTGGCTGCTGTACTGGACCTCACAGCTTTGAATGGTGAAGAATAAGATTAATTATATGCATATATAATAAGATGAGGTTTTGTTTACTTAGCTGTGTAGAGCTAAATAATTTGAATTTAGGACACACCAAGGTAGAAGACAACTCTGAGAATTGTGAGTCCAACAGTGACACGTTAGGAAGAATTTTTGGGGTGGCCCTGGAGTGGGGCATTATAGACTTTCCTAAGCCCCTCGTGCATGGGTGACTGGAGTTTTTTTTTAAAGGACTTTTCTATTAGGAGCTCTCTCTGCCCATCACACAGGAGTGAAGTTTAAAAAAATTTTTTTTTCCAACGTTTATTTATTTTTGGGATAGAGAGAGACAGAGCATGAACGGGGGAGGGGCAGAGAGAGAGGGAGACACAGAATGGGAAACAGGCTCCAGGCTCTGAGCCATCAGCCCAGAGCCTGACGCGGGGCTCGAACTCACGGACCGCAAGATTGTGACCTGGCTGAAGTCGGACGCTTAACCGACTGAGCCACCCAGGCGCCCCCAGGAATGAAGTTTAATTCACACTTTGAGGTGGGGTTCTCCTTTGGGTTGTACTATGCCCTTGCCCTTCTCAAGGTCAAGGTATTTGTCTTTAAGCATTTAAAACCCAAACGAGTGTTGAAGCAGCCAGTATAAAATGGAGAAGAATGTTCTGAATTCAGTGGTGATTTTGCCATTTGGTCAAGACTTTGTAAATATCCTCACTGCTTAAAGATGAACGTTTCCTTTTCAATATTTACCTGCTTTCACTGTATATTCTTCCTGTGGAGCAGGGCCCTGGAGCTGTTGTCCGCTTTGGCCTAATAAAGATTATGACCACCGGTGACTCCCTTCTCACCCCTAGCACCATGGTTCTTATGTTTCCTATGACTCCACCCTGGGTACCTTCAGGAATCTATTAAGGATGGATACGCAAAACTAATGATCATGGAAACCATGCTTACATCTTCCAAGAGTAAGATCCCAACAACATGGCATGGAGTGAGGCTTACTCTGGATCTCCTGTGCTCTCACTTGGGCCTCTGTACTCCTAGTGGAGGCCGAGGTGTGATCATTTATGCTCCCGGAGGGAAACCAGGGAAAGTCTGACAGCTTCTCAGGACCGCCTGCTGTACCTGCTCGACCCCAGTGCCGTGACCTTGGAGACCACTTCTTTTGTGCATTGGGGAAGAGGCTCACCATCTTTTCTTCCCAGGAGCCAGCTGTTGTCCTTGTGTTGAGTTTGGGCAGTGCAGCTGAGAATATCATCCTGGGCTGAACTTCCAACACCACCAGAGAGGCCATCCCAGTAGGTGCCTTTGCTGTGACATGTCCCCGTGTCTACGGTTCCTGACACGGATCTGATGTGAGAAGGCTTCCCAGAAGCATCAGTCTGAGAGACCTTGAAGGGAATCCCGGACCCTCAGGGAGGTGGTTGCTGCCCTAGTCATTAGGTGCCCTCTCTCCGTAGCCTGCCGCTGGGGTCACTGGCTTTAGTGAGCAGCGTCTTCTGGATTTCACTCGGGCTTATCTCCTGAGTATAGCTTTGGTGGGGGGAGGAGGAAGCAGATAGCCTGCGTTTGTGCAAGGAGGAGGCTCCCCACAATCGTCTTGGGGCACATAGTCACTGCATGAGTGCGTTCCTGCAGACGTTTTAACCAATGCAGACAATTTCGTTCTGCTTTTGAGTCTTCTGAATGCAGAGGAAGTATTTCACTCTGAGATAGTTGGCTGAAGGAGAAACCTACATAGCACTCTTGGTTTGAGATTACCATCCAGAACACTTTTATAGGAAGATGAAATTTGAGAACTGATTTAGAGGGATGATTTTAAAGTCAAAATTGAGAGCAAATCGTTCTTTCTTTAGAAATGGCTCAGAAGGTAGGTGGTAAACGGACAAAGAGCTGCCATGGAACTTGGCTGGGATGACAGGGGCATTTCCTCTTTTCATCCATACATCCGTTTTTCTGATAAATGTGTATTGATGATGTCACTTTGCGCCAGGCACCTGGAACGCAAGGATAGTTGAGATCTGATTCCTTTCTTCATTTAGTGGACCTGGTCCTGTGGTAGCCCACCTGCAGAGTTCGCCTCCAGGAATCCTTGCCCCTTGGCACGCGTGCCCTTGACCAGTCCCTTCCCGCAGTCAATAGGGCTGGCCTGTGTAGCTGATACAATAGTGCAGAAATGGTGATGCATGGCTTCCAAGGCTATTTGTAAGGGGCATGTTGCTCCCCCCGTGCTACCTTAGATCACTTGCTGTGGGAGAAGCTGGTTGCATGTGGTGAGGACACCCCCACATGGAGAGCTGAGGCTCCCCGCACCCCCTCTAGCCAGCACCTACTTGGCAGCCATGTGAATAAGCCATCTTGGAAGCTCCAGTCAAGCCTTCCATTGCGTGCGGCTTTGTGATGTCTTGATTGCAGTCTCAGGAGAGATCACAGGCCAGAACGACTCGAATTCCTGCCTTAAACTTGTGTGAGATGATAAATGTTTATTGTCGTTTTAAGCCTTTAGGTTCTGAGATAATTTGTTACCCAGCAATAGATAACTAATATATATCCCTTAAATGTGCCAGGCATTATGTTAAGACCTTTGCAGATATCCATCCATCAATCATCGTAACGTCCCTTTTGAGGTAGGTACTGTGTTGTTGCCATTTTAGAATGTGGAAATGGAGGCCCAGAGCTGTGTAAAGGACTTTCCCGAAGTCACAGAATTTGTAAGAGCTGAACTGGGGGTTTGAACTGAGCAGTCTGGCCACAGAGGAGCGTGTTTGGGAAATCAATTGTGAAATCGGGTGCGTGAAGAGGTGCAGGGTTGAGATCTAGGAGAGTAGTGAACTGGGTTCTGAGTTCAGCTCCGTCACCATCTGGGATTTGGAGGGATCTTGACTAAATCGTTTCTCAGAGCCTCCAGCCACTCATCTGCAAAGCCTGGGAAATGCCAACTCCCATTCTGGGATGTTTAGAGGATTACATGAGGTAGGTCGTGAAAGCCCCGTAGCAGGAAGGGGGTAGCGTCAGCACACCCGAGTTCTTTCCCTTGCGAGGCACCTTGCATCTAGCACCACCAAAGGGGAACTGTGTCTTCTGGAAGGTACCCAGGTGCCCAGGGTTCTGCAGTCCTGGGCCATGCCTGGATGCTGCCTGTTTCTGAGCCTCAGGGGATGCCTGGCGTCCCAGCCCATGTGATCGCTGCTCTGTGCAGGGGACTCAGCCCTGAGTCCCCACATGGGAAAAATCCCCCGACCTTCATTGCTGGGTTGTAGACTAACAACAATGGACCATTTCCTGTGCTTAATTATATTATTCACAGTACTCCACAGAGTGGGCGGTTTGGAACCCCAACCACTAATTTACAAAGTAACTGGAAAGACAAAAATAAAACAGAAAAGGGAGAGTAGCCCTGCTGGCTCCCTGAGGTGGGCATTGTGCAGCCAGAGGTAATTATGTTGGGTGCACCTGCAGGTTTAGGGGGCGGCACTGTCCGTAGTGGGAAGCACAGAGCAATCCTAATTGCGTCAGTTTCTCGGGTGAGACTTGCAACAAATTATTTAACTTCTCCAAGACTTGATTTTGGGCAGAAAATAGGGATAATGATGCCGGCCTTATTCACTCCTTGAGAGGATCCCTTGGGGTAACGTGGGTGCCTACGCGGTTCAGTAGCCCTTCCCTTTGTCTTCATAATGATTGTATGGGGAGCTGGTGTCCCAGGCAGCCAATGGCTAGGAGGTCAAGCTCACGACTTCCCCCCCCAAAGGAAATTTAGGGACAATTTCAGATCAAAACAGTGTTGAGGCATTCCAGCAGGCAACCACAGAGGAATTGCAGACCTCTGTTATCTTTGGAGGTGACTAGTGGGGAGGTAGACCCCCCAACCTTGGGCGCTTAGACCAGACTAGCTGGGAGACTGCAGATTTAGTCTTTTCAAGTCTGTGTTTGTAACCTGGGAGAAGAAAAGTAGTTTTGTGCCCTGAAAGCTTTTCTTTAAAAATCTTATATATCTCAATGCATATAACATGGGTGTCTGGGGGGGGGGGAAGCTTTGTACAAAAGTGTAATATGTATTCGTGATTAAAAAAAACCAAGCAGAGACTCTTGGCAACTTACAAATAGAGGGAAACTTCCTTATTCTGAAAATGTCTGCAGAAACAACTGTGATGAACATGGTACTTAATTTTGAAACTTCAGGAATTTAAGGATGCTGTCTTTTACTTTTCACATTCAGTATCACATTGGATGTTCTGGTTGTTTATTTAATAAGACAAGGAAGAAAGGGGGCATGAAATTGGAAAAGAACCAACAAAATTTTCCGTATTTAAGGATGATATTATCATTGTAGAAAAAAATCTATAAAGTGGTAGTAATAATTTGTTACATGAGACGTATACAAAAATCAATTAGCATTCCTATAGAGAAATATCAAGCAGGAAAGGTTTTTTAAAAATGAACATTTATACTAACAAAAACTATGACTCACTTAAGGAGAAACATGTTGCAACAATAGGCAAGCCCTTTTTAAAAAAAAAAAAAATTTTAACATTTATTCACTTTTTGAGAGACAGAGACAGAGTGTGAGCAGGGCAGGGGGCAGAGAGAGAGGGAGACACAGAATCCAGATCAGGATCCAGGCTCTGAGCTGTCAGCACAGAGCCTGACGTGGAGCTTGAACCCACAAACCATGAGATGATGACCTGAGCCAAAGTTGGATGCCCAACCGACTGAGCCACCTATGTGTTCCAAAAAATTAGGCAAGACCTTTATGGAGAATGTTAGAAAACTCTATTGAAAAGCATAAAAGAAGACTTTTCAATAAAATGCAAAACCTACAGTGTTCATGGATTAAATGACTCAGTATTATAAAGATGTTCTTTCTCCCGAAATTTAGTCTGTACCTTCAATGCCTTTGCAATAAAAAGGAAGCAGGGATTGTGTGCATATGTACATGTACGTGTGTGCATGTGTGTGTAACCATATAAAATAGTCCTAAAGCTCATGAGGAAACTTACTCGATCAAGAATAATTGGGGCACCTGGGGGGCTCAGTTGGTTGAGCGTCTGTCTGACTCTTGATTTCGGCTCAGGTCATGATCCCAGGGTTGTGGGATTGAGCCCTACATCGGGCTCTGCACTGAGCCTGGAGCCTGCTTGAGTTTCTCTCCCCCCCCCCCCCCCACTTTTTCTAGCTCTCTCACTCTCTAAAATAAAAAATAAATGAATTAAAAAAATAATAACATAGGTTTGTGTATGTGGATTATATATGGAGGGAAATTGCCCTGATAATTATCTGGGTTATAAATTACAGTAATTTAAGTATTGGCACAAGGATGTAAAAACATATTATTTAAACTGACTGGTGTGCCTAGAAGCCAATGTGTACATGTGTGGGCACATAAATGAGAACACGGGTATTCTAGTAAGGGACGAAAATGCTTTACACTGTGAGCAAACCGGAAAGGAATAAAAAGAAAGATCCTTACTTCACACTGTACTAAGAAATTGATTACATTTTAGCCAATTAAAAGGGATGATTAAAGTCCTAAATGTGAAAAGCTAAAATTGTAGAACTTTTAGTAAGAAAAGAAAAACCCTAAAAATGATAGTTTGATTACATTAAAAAAATTTTTTTTTAATGTTTATTTGTTTTTGAGAGAGAGTGTGAGTGGGAGAGGGGCAGAGAGAGAGAGGGAGACACAGAATCCGAAGCAGGCTCCAGGCTCTGAGCCGTCAGCACAGAGCCCGATGTGGGGCTCGAACTCACGAGATGTGAGGTCATGACCTGAGCTGAAGTCAGATGCTTAACTGACTGAGCCACCCAGGTGCCCCTGATTACATTAAAGTTAAAACCTTCTTATTAAGAACCACCATAAGCTAAGTTAAAAGCCATATAAATCAAGACAAAATCTGCTATACATAACCAGTCAGGGATTGATATCCAGAATATTTAAAGAATTCCTACGAATCACTATTTAAAGAGACAATGCCATAGAAAAATGGGTACCAGACAGGAACAGGGAGAAATCAGAGGCAAGGAAAGGGGATGGGCAGTAAGCATGAAAGATTTTAAAATTCATTAGTAGACAGGGCATGCAAATTAAAAATAATACAGGGGCACCTGGGTGGCTCAGTCCGTTAAGCATCTGACTCTTGGCTTCAGTTCAGGTCATGATCTCATCGTTCCTGGGTTCGAGCCCCACGTTGGGCTCTGTGCTGACATGTGGAGCCTGTTTGGGATTTTCTCTCTCCTCCTTTCTCTGTGCTCCTCCCCTGCTCACCCAGGCATGCTTGCTCTCTCTCACTCTCTCTCTCTCTCTCAAAATAAATAAACTTAAAAAAATATATAACACAGTGGGGTAGCATCCCACACTTCTCAGATTGGCAATAATTAAAAACCTGACAACACTAAGGGTTGGCAAAAATGTGGGGGTTTTCCTACAACGCTTCTGGGAATGAACATTGATGAAATCAGTATGGAGAAGTGACCTTTCTACTCCAAGTTAGCTCCACAGATAGACCTCAGGTTAAATCCAGCATATGTTAGCACAAGGAAACACATTTATGCAGGAATGTTCACCTTGGAGTTGTTTGTAAGAGTTAAAAACTGAGGTCAATCAGATGTCCTTCCTTTAGGGAATGGATAAATTATTTTATTTAATATATATAAATATAATATATATATTAATATATTTGTTATATATATTAAATGATATATATTAAATAATACATATTTTATTTGTATATATTTATATATATACACACATTTATATGTATATATTTATTTTATATATATGTGTGTGTATGTATACACACACACACACACACACACACACACACAATAGAATCCTGTATAGCAATTATTGAATGAATGGATTTGATACATCTGGACAACCTAATGTTGAGTCAGTAAAGAAGTTGCAGTGAAATAGTATTCTTGTTATGTAACTTAAAGCACAGAGTAGCACTTGACATTGTTTGTAGCAACATATAAGTACCAAAATTACAAAACCGTGCATGGGAAAGACTTGTGGGAGTTCAGAGGAGCTGTGTTCTCTGTGAAGGAAAGGAGGGGAAGTTGGATTGGACTTCAGTAAAAAGGTGGTTCGACTCTGTAATGTTGGCTGGAAACAAAATAGAAACAAAATGAAAGAGACCGGAAGTCAGTACTACAGTAGGTTCACACTGGTTAAATTTAAGCTTGGTTTTGGTAATTAAGTTATTTTCTGTACTGGTGTGTTTAAAATCCTTGTTTGAAGCAACAGCCATCAGCACCTTTCAGATTCACCCAAAGGAGCTGTGTGGAAATGCCTCCCTTCTTAGCAGGGAATATTCTCTTCAGGCGTGTCCCTGTGCACAGGCGGGGGGCAGGGGTTGTGTGTGGGCTCAGTGCCCATGCCCATGTGTGCGGACACTTGGATTCGTCTCGTGCTCAGCTGGTGTTTCCTTGACAGCTTGGGAGGCCCTGTGGCCTGCTGAATCTGGGGCAGGTGAATGGCTTTGCCCATTGGCCGGTCCTTTGCCTTTGGGGAATATAAGCAGGAGCCAGGCTGATCTGTCTGTCTGTCTTCTAAATATGCACTTTACCTGGTCGTGATCCTCTTAGCTCTTCGCCTAGCTCTTTTGTTTCATTTTCAGCCAGTCCTAACCTGTAACTATGAATGCCTAATCCAAGATGAGCCAAATGTACCATCTGAAGCCATGCTCTCTAAGTAAGAGGTTAATAGGCTTTAAGGACCATGGGGGAAAGGTACGTATTTGCCCACCTCTGGGAGTGCAGGATGGCCAGAATCCGCACCAGCATGCATCTTGGACGCTGCTTAGTTAATGCTGTGGAATAAATGCCTGCCTTCTGGTCACTGTGGTCCATAAGAATCTTCTGACTTGAATTGCCCCTAGTCTGGCTCGGATTTCAGTGGGTTTCAGTGGGGAGAAGGCCAGTGGCGTGTGTGTGCCACTTGGAGTGACTGAGCCCCGTACTTGGGGCTGAAGGAAGAAACTGATGTGCCAGAGGTACCTGAATGCTGCTTAGGCTCTTGCTCTCAGATACACCCATGGGAGATTTCTTACTGGGCTGAAGCCTGTATGAAAGGACCCAAAATTACCATGTGTTTTTTTTTTTTAAGTGTATTTTTTTAAGTTTATTTATCTGTTTTTGAGAGAGAATCCCAAGCAGGCTCCGCACTGTCAGAGCAGAGCCCGATGCAGGGCTCAAACTCACGAACTGTGAGATCATGACCTGAGCTGAAATCAAGAGTCGGATGCTTAACCAACCACCCAGGCGCCCCACCATTTGTACACTTTATCAACACAGAAGGATTTAAACTCTTAGAACGTTGAAGCTCGTCACGTGAAGGATTGTTGGTCCAGCCTAAACAGCCAGCCAGCCAGCCAGCCAATATTTGTCAAGTTCTTCTCTTTGGTCTTCGCTTTCTAAAATGCAGTGTCCTGGAAGGTTGCTTGATGACTTTACTGGTAGCTAAGTGGGTACCTCTCCCTAGGTCGGTCCCTTCATTCTGCTTATAAGGGTCATTAGAACTCCCTCTTTTTTCTTGCCATGCTTTTGGAACCATTGCACTGGGCTCTTGGGTAAAGACTTGATGAGAGTCACTGTTGATCCCTTAGCTGCTGGGATTCAGGATTTTAGTCCAGCAGGGACATGAAGATTCTTAACCCATGGTGTAGACACATGGCTTTCTCATCCATCTTACCGGATGTACATTCACAGGGAAAGAAGGCTCTTCCCTGCCACAGAGGTTGATTGTCCCTGATAATCGGTTGGGACCCAGTCCCTGGGCAGGTGATACCCATCATTAACCCTTGGCCCAAGACCACAAGAGGGAGAAACCATCCAGTGGGTTTCACTCTGAAGAGGCCCTGGAACAAAATACTTGCTCAGGACTTGTCTGGACAAAGAGATGGGTTTTTATAGGTCTGGCAACAGTTCTTGTAATTCGATAAAGCCCAGGTGCTGAGCACAGCATATTGTGAGCATATTTAGTGCTTCTTTATTAAGGAAAAAAAAAACATTATTAACATGGAATGTGGGTCAATTGGTTCCTACCTGTCATTCTGAGAATTTTTCTTCTTAGTGATTTCAGTGTTTCCAAACAATTTTATTTTTTTGGCACGCATGGCATATTAGGAGTTTCACCATAAGACTATACCCAGAAATTGGTAATAGCAGCTGCCTCCCTAGAAGGGCGTGGCCTTCTGGAAGGGCGTGGCCTTCTGGAAGGGCGTGG
>NW_024412416.1:11051338-11068527 GCF_014898765.1 Herpailurus yagouaroundi
GAAGGGCGTGGCCTTCTGGAAGGGCGTGGCCTTCTGGAAGGGCGTGGTCAGGAGACTCCGCTTTTATTGCACATCCTGGTAATGTTTGAAGTACATTTTCCTAAATGTATACCTTTTTTAAATTATAAGAACTTAATTAAACAAAAAATCTTGTTGTCACACACAAGGGTTGCTTACGCTCATATTGCATGTAGTAAGTGTTAACATTACCCAGTCATCTGAATTACCACATCCGGGTCTTACATTTACCAGCTGTGTGACACAACCACTTACTTCTATGCCCAGAGCCTCCGTTCTCAAATCTGTAAAATGGGCGTGAGGACACTGCTTCTCTTGCAGAATGTCTTGAAGAAAGATGGCACCAGGGAAGTATATTCCTCTTCCTGCCTTCACTTATATTGCCCAACTCCTCCCCCCCTCCGCGGTAGGAAATGCGTTTTACATTCCTTTGGATTCCCCAATCCCTGGCGGCCTGTTCTGTGACATCCTGACCGAAAGGGGCGCTCTGTCCCACGGTTTACTGCAGTATCTTCCGTGCCTGGAACAGCACCTGGAACAGTGCCTATCTGTCGCAGCGTCGGCACGTTGTAATGTTTGTTCAGTGAATGAATGCAGGCATGCATGATAGGAGTTCAGTTAATGTTGCTTGATCCCTGAAAACTGCTTTGCTGAAATAATTGAGCCATGTCCCGTCTCGTCTCCAGTGGTTCGTATTACTAGATGCCCTTGGCTCTGGAAAGTACCTACCGTGAAGTGTGCACCCCTTTTGCTGAGCAGCACTTTGCTGTTAGTTTTCATCGGCTGGCCTGTCATGCATCGGCCTCGGGGTCTACCCACAGACCTCGCCATTGTGCCTCCTGGCACGAACCACCCCCGCTCAGCAGTGGCCATCTTGTTATTCCTCCAGCAGACGCTGTTACTTCTCTGATGTTTGACGGGGGAATCCCAGACCTCATGGGAAAGGCCGAGGGGTGGCAAGCCCAGGTCCAGCAGGGACATGCAGTGGTCTTCCTGTAAGGGGCAGGAGCTTTCCCACCTGATCTCACTTGTGCCCCAAGCAGCAACAGTGAACAGGTCAGGTACTCACGATGGCCATTTTGTCTCGGAATCCATGGATACAGGGCCTGGGATACACTCCCCCCCACCCCCCAGCCAGCCAAGAGGATGACATCTGGTGGGTGCCTGTGGCTTGAGTGGGTGGCTCTGGATGCCACCCGGCAGCACCCTTCCCTTGGGGGTCGTGCCCTTACCCGCACAGCAGTCACAGCTGTCAGCCTCTCTGTCCTGTTCCTGCTGACTATCCAGATCACCTGAAATGTGCCGCCCGGGAAGGGGCATCATGGTATGCAGCACGTGGGCCATCTCAGGCACTTGTTACAGCTACAGACTCCTGGGTCCTATAGAGACCTTCGGGAGAGGCTCTCGGGGTGTGCAGCTTGGGAAGCGCCAGCTCTCTTGGTCTCCAGTTGACCCCAGTTCACGGGAGAGATTTGAGAGCCACGCTGGAGTAGACGGGAGTCTGGCTTTGAGAGCCGGGCAGGCCTGGGTAGCAGTCCAGGCTGTGCCACCTGCCAGGTCTGTGGCTCATGGTCTGCAACCTCGCTGGGCCTCTGTGTCCTCTTCTTGGGGATAGCAGTATAGATGGCCCTGTCGGTAGGTGATACGGCGCTGATGTGACTACGTCCCTGGGGTGGGGGGGGAGGGGAGAGTTTCAGTAATTCCATCCCGGACAGGGCTTGGCTAGATGCTTGAGGAGTGTGTGACACAAGGACGGATTAGTGGCCGTTTTTGGATCAATTAAACACTAAGAACCAGAGATGTTACCTCCCTGGACTAGCTGTCACCATCCTCCATGCATCAGCAAACTCAATAAGTGAGTTTCCGGGGGAGTCTTGTAACTGAGTTGAGTAGGGGATGAGCACCAGTGAGTGAAAGCTGATCTCGCTCGCAGAAGCAATGACTGGAGATTCCCTGCTGTTGTCCCGAAAGGCATGAGTCTTGACTGAACTGTGACGATTTTTCTAATACTAAAAACCTTTTCCTTTTATTTTTCATCCGGGGAAACCCCGATTCTAAAAGCATCTCAGGCTTGCACAGGCGTACCTACCAGAAGCAGTGATGTCCGACAGTAAGCAAAATAACATACAGAGTGTGGCATGTGGCTCTAAAGGCTCGTAAGCCCTGAAACCCTGGTTATTTCTTTATGAGAAGAGTGAGAAACAACAAACACTACTCAAGTCCCTGAAACTCTTCTCTTGAACCCTAATCAACATCGGTGCCTTGATGTGCTACAGTTTACTTAAAGAGCAGAGCGTTGGTTCCTTGAAAAGTTCACGATGTTTGCATTATATTTATTTTGAAAACAGTCTACTGAAATAAATAGCCCCAATCTTCCCCTAGCTATTTTTAGAGGGTAGTATGTGGGGGAAGTGAGGCGCGTGCAGAAATGTGATTGGGCTTTGAAAAATAGAAGGGGGGAGAAAAGAGAAAGAAAACCACCAAGGCAGCCCTGCAGACCCTGTGTTTGCATGAGGAAGCCACGTGCAGCTTAGTGTTCCTGGGGCGGAATAGCCCCCAGCCCAGCATTCAGAGCCTGCACAGAGGTATAAGTGATGGCCACGTGTGGTTACTTCAAGAACATCTAGAGTCGATGGCCCCCCCCATCCCTTCCACGAGCAGGCATGTGGGCCCCGCCATCGTGACCTACTTTGTGGCTCAGTATTGTGGGTCTCTGGTGTAGGTGAGAGACGCCTGTTGTCGCCCTGTTGGTCTCTGCGTTTCAAGGCAAGCATGAGAGTGACCTGGACAGAGGAGTACACATGTCAGGCTCAAGCACCTCTCTCAGCCTTGATGCTGCCTGTTGAAGGGGGTGCTCAGAAATGCAGCTGCTCTACATCTAGAAAGCTGGGGGGCTCCCAGTCCTGTGACCAGTCGGGTTGGGGTATAGCCGTGCCTACTGGGGAGTGGGGAGCGCATTCCAGTCGCTGATTTCCAGGCCAAGGGAGTTCCCAGACTCATTCGCTGGATAATCCTCTTGTGTCCTAGTCACCGTTGCCTCTGTCAGGGTGGCTCAGGGTGGCCCGTCCATGTGGTGGAAGGAACCCAGAGTCAGTTTGACGTGATTTCTGTCCTCCCAAATCTGCTGCAGACTGATCACACAGGGAGTGCTTGGAGTGTTGTAGTTAGCTGCTCAGTGCCTCTGTTGTGTCCTGCTTGGGCATGCGATGGGGTCATTTGCTGATCTGTTGAATGTAAAGCCTATAAAGCAATAATCAGAAAATAGTCAATTCGAGGTTAATTAGGTCTCACATATTCCTACTTGTGCTGGAGTTAGTTAACTAAGAATTTTGCCAGTCATTTTTCCTTCCACACTTGGGGAAAAGGCCTGGGTTGTTTATCATCTGAGGTTTAAGAGTAGATGATCTTGCCTTACTGAGATCTGCACGGAGGTGACATTAGCTAAAAATCTGTGACGTGAGCTAAAACTTGCATGGGAACCCGATAACACAATTCCTTTGTTGGATGTAAATGAGTTGTCCTGGACTTATAGTACAGGTACTGAGTTAGTTCAAGAGGAAAGATGCTTTTTGATCACAGAGCAGGGAAAAAAAAAAAAAAAGATTCTGGGATCCATGGTGGTGACTGTCGTCTGCTTAGCTTAGACATACTTCTGTCAGATACTGTCTTCCTGCCTTTTCCTTTTCCCAGCACAACTTTGTTAAGTGCTTTAAAAATCCAGTAGGAAAGAAAAAGAAATTTCCAATTTATTTCCATAGTTATTTGTTTTTAAGTTTAATATATTTATTTTGAGAGAAACAGAGACAGTACAAACGGGGGAGGGCAGAGAGAGGGGAGAGAGAGAGAATCCCAGGCAGCCTCCGCGTTGTCACTGCAGAGCCCGATGCGGGGCTCGTGAGATCATGACCTGAGCCCAAATCAAGACTCAGACACTTAAGCCACTGAGCCACCCAGGCACCCCAAGAATCAGCTCTTTAAAAAAACGAGATTGCCAGTGCCCCCAAAGACAAAACCCTGGAAAATTACTCAACAGGATACATGTATTCCGTGCAGTCATGTCATTGCTGACTAAATGTGCTTCATGCAGCTATCACATCCAGAAATGGAGATCTCCCATCTAGGAAAGCGCGAGTTACGACGCCTTTTTAAACCCCACATCTTCCTAGCAATATCTCTGTCTATTGGATCTCTGTTTTAGAGGGCTGGAGTCCTTGACCCAGAGGAAGCAATTGCTAAAGGAAGTAGCAGAAGGCCCATTAACAGATCGTCTGGGAATCGTGTGACATCAAGTTGCATAACTTTTCCACGTCAGAGCATGCACACCATGAAGCGCTGGTGTCCATTGTACAAGAGTTTATATACCAAAAAAAAAAAAAAAAAAGCAACATTCCAGGCAGCACCCAAGAGGACTGGAGTATTTCTATGGTGAACATTCAGGACAACATAACAGCTTGTGTATTTTTCTCTAGGTAAAGGCCCAATTTGTGTCCAATGCCGCTAAGCATAAGAGAGGCACTGTTTGTTCTCCTAAAAACCTGTCTCGCTAATGTTAAGGTGGGTTATGTAACACGTAAACACCAATTATGTAGGCATTGTTCTGTAGTGAAAAGACAACGCTGTTCAGTCACTGTGGACTCCAGGCTTGAGTTGACATGCACGTTGGATGGGTACTTGGCTGGAATATGAGGCCAGGAGACCTGTCTTACGTTGAATCAATGAAGATCCCCCTCCCCCACCAAGGAAGAAATGAGATAAGAAGAGAGGGTGTCAGATATAGTTTAAGGCTAAAACGAAGGAAGGGGGTATTTTTTTTTTTAATTTTTTTTTTTCAACGTTTATTTATCTTTGGGACAGAGAGAGACAGAGCATGAACGGGGGAGGGGCAGAGAGAGAGGGAGACACAGAATCGGAAACAGGCTCCAGGCTCTGAGCCATCAGCCCAGAGCCCGACGCGGGGCTCGAACTCACAGACCGCGAGATCGTGATCTGGCTGAAGTCGGACGCTTAACCGACTGCGCCACCCAGGCGCCCCGGGGGTATCTTTTTCAATAGAGAGAATGTGAAGAGGGATCCGTGCACGCAGAATGGCCTCGGGTAGTCAGGGAGGCACCTCGGCAGTGCATTGTTTTAATTGGTGGTGAGAACCTCTCAGGTTTTTAGAGGCCATAGGAAGAGCCAGCTTTTCTGAAAACCAGAACTCTATGGGGGGTGGGGGAGGGAGAGTGCTATATTTATTTTTCCTACAGAGCATGAAACAAGGGTGTCCTGAGGTTAATAGGAGTATTTTACCCTAGAGACAGAGATCCACACTCCCCTGGTTTGTAGAGCCACGGCTCTAAAAATGTGCAAGTTTGTTTATTTTCTATATCTCTGAGAGAATCTCTTAAAAAAGTAAGGTGGTACCTTTAGAAGGATACGGATCGGCCTCCCTGTTGGGGGGAGGGTGTCTTGCCATTCTTGCACCCTTGGGCCATATGTCCAGTCTCTTGTGGGGCCAGAGGTTGCCTTTGGTGGAGAAGTCAGCTCAGCAAGCTGGACAACCTCATTGGCACATCATTTCTTGAATGAACTGGGCAACCCCATTCTCGGTCCCCAAATGGCCAACTAGCAAAACCAAAAATAACCACTCCCCCCCGCCGACCCCGCCACTTGTAAATATACACACACAATTTGGAGCCTTGGAATTCCTTCCACTTGGGCTGAAGTGGGTCCAACTAAAACGGAGACCCAGCCCTTGAGAACAACCCGCCCCCTTCCCCCCAGTAGTCTAGATTCATTTTCACAGGGTTTGGAGAGTCAACATTGACACTGAAGCAATGAGAGGTTTAAATTTTGTGTTCACATGGGTAGAACTTAAGGGTTACACACACACACACACACACACACACACACACACACACACCACGTAGATAGCTTGTTTTCTCAATGATGTTTTTCAGTGTTACTGGCAACTGTGGTTCCTATGCACAGAAAATAATTAGGACTGTGAACATTTTTGTGGTATATGTGAACGTAAAACCGAAACTAAAAGCACATCTTTTCGTAAATCAAATCTGCTTTGAATAGCATCAGTTGTGGTCAGGCAAGGCAGATAAGCCCCCTGCCTCTCCAGAAGAGCAATACTTGAGCTATAGAGACTCTATTTGACGAGATGTTATGGATTTCTGGTGTGTAAAATGAGTTTGTACCGTCTCGTAAGACAGAGTCATTTGTAGGGGGAATGAAAAATGACTTCTGACATCTTTTTCTTCTGAAGTGACGTTTCTATAGATTTCTCTGCTCTGACTTGCTTTCCTTCTCAGTGACCCCAGCCATCACCCGTGTCCAGGTCTAGGAATGCATGCTGCCTCAAATTTTGTGCTCTGCTGAGCCATCCACTGAGTTGCAGTTGGGAAGGCTGTGAACCTTTTACTCCTCGCCATCAGAATGTTTTCCAGAGGAACAACTCTGGAATTGAAATAAGCAAGAGCCGGTTCTGCTGGGGGCCATAGACCAGGGTGCGTAGCTCAGCCGTGGCGGCACAAACACAGAGTGCCCTGGGCGTTGCTGCGTCTCCCATGTTTCTATCACCTAGGGGATTGGTTAGGCGGCTGAGGCTCCGAGCTGTGCCCCGGCTCGAATTCTTCCAGCCTACTCAATCTCAGGGGTGTGCTTGCCAATTGGATAAGGTCTCCGGCAGGGCCTGCTGCTTGTTGGACAGTTGTGCAATAAATAAGCCAGGTGCTGGTGTATCGGGAAGAGGGCAGGCTTGGACACCAGCCCGGCCTTTGGATTTGGCTGGCCCACTGTGATCTGTGTGCTCTGGGACAGGTCACCACGTGTCTACAGATCCCACTCCCCTCCCGTTTGAGCGATGCCACCTTCTTCAAAGGGGTGTTCTGAGGTCTCCAGGGATGGTGCACGGAGAGGCTTCCAAAAGGCTTCTCAGAGCTTCCTGAGGGTAGAGCTATAACGAGGGCCAGAGGGAGGAGAGTGAAAGGGGCAACACCGCGGGTCCAGCAAGTGTTGCTTTTCTCCATTGCCTTCTGATTGGTTCAGGTGGGCAAGCGATGCGGAAAAAAAAAAAGTGTGCTTTAAGAAGATGTGCACTCCATGGGGACCTTTTCCAAAGCCCTGTGCTCATGGAGAGGGACAGTGGGGCCAGGAAGTCTATGGACAAGGGCCCAGTATGCTGGACTCCTCCCAGGCTTCCTGGCTTTGCTGTGACCTTGCAGCCTTAAACCCTACTCCTGACCGCCTAGGAGGCTGGCAGGTGGCGGATGGGGGAGCAGGTGCTCCTGATTCTGCAAACCACTACGTAATTTTTTGGTGTTCTTACTTTCCTTTGTACCCCCAGCACTCAGAACAGGACCCTAGAAGGTGACTTTGAATTAGGGGATACTCATACACAGTGTGGAGGCTTAAGGGATCTCATCTACCTATTCAGTGATTCCCCAAAATGTTTCAAATAATATTACTCTAGGAAGGAGCTCCGCCAAAATAACAAACGGCAACAATAAAATACGTGAGCTGGATAAAGTTCTCTTTTGGAGAATGGTGATGCTCATTAACATAAGGCCCTGAGAAGTCCTGTACAAAGAACTGCTTTGACTTCATTCAAGCCAGTGTTTCCCAGCTTCATTTGGCCTGGGAAGTTTTTTTTTTCACTTCTTTCCAGGACACACATATTGGCATGGCAAGCACTAATCAATGGCATATGGGTTGGTGTTAGTCTCTTTAATCCTAAATCCTCATGCATTTCCACGTAATTTCAGACTTCCGTGGAGGCATTGTGCTGTTATTGTCCTTGCTCGGCTGGAAAACCAACTTCATGTAACTTTTTCTCCTGCAGCTCTGTCGTTGATGTCCCTGGGGATCGAGTGTTCATCAGGACTTCTTTTTCACTTCAGAAGCCCTGTTGATCTCTTTGCATGATGACACCTCAGCTTCCTTGAGCCTCGAGTCAGTTGTAAATGATGGCATGGGACCCACCAGGCAGTCTCAGGGAGGCCCTGGTTATTTTATCTGATATCCCTGTCAGTCCGGTCACCTTCGCTGTGGGTAGGGTTGTTCCCATTTCTCGCCCCCTCTGCTGCCGGTTACTCTGATCCAGCGACCATTCTGTCTCGCTGGGACATCACAGTAGCTGCCAAACCAGACTGTTCCCAGCACAGCAGCCAGGGGGATCCAGCTAAAACACAAGTCAGATCAAGTCAGTCCTCCCATGTCTGGGAAAATGCCAAAGTCTTGACAGTGACCTTCAGGGCTCTTTGCGACCAGGGTCCCTGCCACTTTGCCCTCCCCACCCTGCTGCAGTCACCCTAGACTCCTTGCTCTCCCTAGAATGTTCCAGGCAACATCCTGCCTGATTTGGGGAAAAGAAAAAAAGCTTTGCATTTCCTCTCCCTTCTGCCCAGGACATTCTTCCTCGTGGCTTCCAAGTGGCATGTTTCCTTCCAGTATCTGTCAAATGCCATTTTTCCAGAGAAGCTTGCCTCGTTGTCCGGTACAAATAGCATCCCTCCATGACTCCACCCCCTTGCCCAGTAGTTGTTCTGTATCCCCTTCTCTGTTTCCCTCTCCCCTCCCCTCCCCCCCAACACCCATCAATGCCTGACATGTGATATATTTACTCGCTTATTTGTTTATTGTCTCCTCTGCCCACGGGGCTGTCAGCTGACCTAGTGCAGGGACTTGACGTTGCTCTTGGCAGGCTGTATCCCCAGCTCCTAGCACACAGTGCACATCGTGCAGGCAGACCTCAGTACCCGGCTGTTGAACGGATGAGGAACAGTGACCGCCATCCTGTTAGCGATGTGACCAGGGTGGGTCGTACGTAAGAGGTGGTTGAACGTTGGGAACCTTTCGGTTTACTGTGTTATTTCGAACAGCTCAGGCTGGAAGCTTGTCCCGGGTTCAGAGACTGCTGCATCTGAGTAGAACCGTCACAGCTAAAGGTGAGAGCCAGAGGCTCATCAGGACACGAGGAGAGACGGTGTAGACAGGCCAGAGAAGGCTGAGGACAGAGCCCTGCAGAACTGCGGGATAATGCCCACAGGCTGCCATCACCGTTGTTTCCTGTAATAATAACGGTCATTTGCTGCCTGAGTACTTTTTGTTTTTGTTTTTGTTTTTTTGCTGGGGTCTATCCTTGTTGCCTCCTCGTACAGAGTCATTGTATTTTAAGCTCCGTTTCAAGCCTTGGAGAGTGCTCAAGTTGCACTTGAGCAGACAGCTCGCCATTCATTAGAGGTCAGTTTGGATGACAGAGCAGAAAAGGGCCCAGTCTTCCCAGGCCTCAGTTTCCTTACAGTGAAACAAGCAAATCGGAAGTGAATGTCTTAAAGGCCCCTTCCTATCACAGATGGTCCGCTGTTCTAGGAACGAACTCACCTCGAAGCCATGAGACTACGCATGGCATTTATTTCATGACTCTGTGTAGCAGAGCACTGAAGAAATTAAAGATGCGCCCAGGGTGGTGGGGGGGTGGGGGCCTTGAGTGGGTTCTTCCTGCTGTTGACGAGGAGGCTGTAGAAATGGCATGGCTCAGGGATGGTGGGCTGCAGTGAGGAACCTCATTCGGGTGGAAGGGGTCCCCCCTGTGATGACCAAAGGTCAGGCAAATGGGAGAGGCTGTACTCAGAGTCCTGCTCAATTGAGGTAGAAGGATCTTCAGAGGATCCCCAGGGGCCTGGAGGAAGTTCAGATGAATCACACATACCTATAAGGCTGAACAACTTCAGAGAAGGACTTGACGAAAAGGAAATGTTGTTTGTTGAGTAAGAGTACGATTCAGGTAGCAGCTCACGGACCAAAGCCGTCGGACTGCAGCTGGAAGATTCCGTGTCGCCTGATCTGCCCATTCTGACAACGCAGCTCCTTGAGAAAGACGGGCCGATGCCCGCCGTGCTGGAGCCCTGTGCAGGTGGCCGGGTTTGGGCCCGGTAGACCCTGAAGCTGCTGGAGAGGATACCTCTGCCAGACTCCCCAGGGCGGCAAGAAGGGGCTCTTCTCAGTCCAAAGGGAGTATGAATTGTAAACTCTGATTCCATGAACTCCTCACGAATTTCCTACAGTGGGTTTGGTATCTTATTCCCATTTCACAGATGGGACCACGGAAGCTCACACGGGTCGAGGCTTGCTCTGTGTCCTACTGCCTGCTGCTGAGAGGAGAGCACGTTCCCTTCCTGTGGTCTTTCTGTGATACGGGCCTGTCCTTTGGACCAGGTGCTAGGTTGGCTGCTCCGTGATAGGGAGAGTGAGACCGGATCCCGGTCCTGTGGGCCTTCTGGGACAGGGACCCCGCTTCGCGAAAGGCCAGATGCTGTGAGTTCTGCTCCTGTGGGCTCGTGGGCTCTGATAACACGGCGTGGGGAGCTCTTACTTGGTGAGACATGCCCAGGCCATCACCTGACTTATACTTGTCAGCCGAGGACATAAACTATTAAAAATATGCCAAAGGGGGTGGCGCCTGGGTGGCTCAGTCAGTTGAGCGTCCAACTTCAGCTCAGGTCATGATCTTGTAGTTCACGAGTTCGAGCCCAGCATCGGGCTCTGTGCTGACAGCTTGGAGCCTGCAGCCTGCTTCGGATTCTGTGTCTCCCTCTCTCTCTGCCCCCACCCCCCACAGCTCATATTCTGTGTCTCTCAAAAATAAATAAAACACTTTTAATTTTTTAAAAAATATGCAAAAGGAGGGCACCTGGGTGGCTCAGTTGGTTAAGCATCTGTCTCTTGATTTTGGCCCAGGTCACGGTCTCACAGTTTGTGAGTTCTAGCCCCGCATCGGGATCCACGCCGACAGTATGGAGCCTGCTTGGGATTTGCTTGCTCGCTCTCCCTCAAAATAAACCTTTTAGGGACACCTGGGTGGCTCAGTTAGTTGAGCGTCCAACTTCGGCTCGGGTCATGATTTCACGGTTCATGAGTTTGAGCCCTGCATTGGGCTAGTTGCCGTCAGCACAGAGCCTGCTTTGGATTCTCTGTTCCCCACCGCTCCCCTGCCACCCACCCCTTCCTTGCTTGCACACTCTCTAAAAAGATAAATAAAACATTAAGAAAAATCTTCAAACTAAACGTTAAAAAAATAAACTTTAAAAATACGCAGGAGATCATATCCAGGGATATGGAGATTGTCACTTATAATCAAGCTGTATTGGTTTTTCAATCCGGCCGAGACATAGACTCATCATAACATTGTGGAGTCCAGAGGACCTTCAGAGATCCTGCCGTCTGGAGCATGTTGGGGGAAGGCCTTGGGCTTGACGTCTAACACCATGGGTTTAGTTCCTGGACTTGCACAGCTCTGTGACTTCCGGGCAAGACTCTGGACCTCTCCGAGCTTCAGTTTCTCCCCTTGCCAAATGGTGTAAGACTAGCGTTCACCTCGTGGGTAACAGAAGGCTGGCAGGCATGGAGTTGGGCAGTGTGTAAAAGGGTAGGCACACAGGTGCTCACCAACAGTGGAAACCGTGACGACAGAGCCCCCCAGCAAGCCAGGCCGAGGCTTCCAGAACATCTCCCCTAATCTAGGCTGAGGCATCTGCATAAGCGCATTTCCTTTTGTCTGGACGTTGGCAGGGGAGACACACGTGGGCACCAAGTCCGTGCCTTTGTCACCGCCTGAGAAGAGAAGGGAAAGTAAGGAACCTGTTGGGCAGCGTCCCTTGGACCCCCACCGCTCAGCGGGCTGTGTGGGCATCTGGCCACCTGCTGCCTCTTTTAAACACCACTCTGCTTTGAGCCGAATACCTGGGCACGGATGTGAAGCGTGGGTGCAAAGAGGCAGAGAGAGAGAGCTGGAAAGAAACCTGGCTGTCTTTGGAAGGCTGTAGGGGTGAAAATGCCCTAGATCAGGGTTTCCTTCCAGGCCTGCAGTTTAAATTACAGTCATAATTTATTGCTATTATGGGCACTGAACTGTACTGGCCCCGGGCTCTGCGAACACAGGAAGTCAGCCAGGCCTCTTCGAAGTGGTGTTCAAACAGCACTAGGAGAAACAGGCTCCGTGGTTAGAAAGCAACGGGAGGAAGCCCACCTGCCTTTCCCTCCATCCTGGTCGCCGAAAAGCCCACCCCTCCCACTCCATCTGCCCACTCCGACACTTCCCTTCAAAAGTCAAATTAATACAACTTCCTGAGTGCCTGGCTCTCTACTGGAGGAGGTGGAGGAAATGGAACCTTTCGGGATGTCCTCCTTCTCTGGAGAGGGAGAAGGTGGCGATTTTTTTTTTTTTTTTTCCAGGCTCAAGGTATTTCTGGGAATTCAGCAACATGGCCAGTGGTGAGGAAGAGGAGGAGGGCGGGATGGAGAGGGAGAGGAGGAGGTGGAGGAGGAGGGAGTGAGAGCCCTTACCAGCGAGGTATGGCTGGGAGTTAGCAAGGCAGGTTCTATAATGGTGCAGGTGTGTTGGCGGTGACCAGGAAAGGCTCTGAAGGCCAAAGGAAGAAGCTGGTCCTGACCCCGAAGGATTTAGGCAGTGGAGATCTCCAGGGCCTGTGAACTTTGACACGGCGGTAGAGACAAGAAAACGGGGTGTAGAGAGAGCAACGCAAAGCACTCTGGCGTGGCTTAAAGAAGGAGTTCAGGTGAATCAGGCTGATGGCTCTGGAAACGAGGGAGAAGGAATGGATGCCAGAGATCCGTCAACGCAAGAGGGGATGCAACCGAGGAAAAAGACCCTGAAGGCTGAGTGTGTGAATGACAGGTGGTCACGGCCACAAAAGGAGGGGGAGGAGAAGATAGGAAAAGCTGGCGGATGTGCTTTGAGTGGGCGGATTGAAGTGGTGACGGGCATCTGAATGTGGGTGTCTCCAGATGAGTTAGGTGAGGATAAGATACGGGACAGGTCAGGGCTGTGTCGTACACTTGAAAATCTCCTCTGAGGAGCAGATCTCACTAGAAGTATAGTGGGGCCCACTTCAGTCGAGAAGAGTGTAGGGAAGGACGGCAGGCCTTCAGCCACTCCCCACCCACGTGTGCTTGGAGAGGAAGGAGTAGTTAAAGGAAGAGCCCCAAGTTAGGAAGAAGCTATAGAAAGCACTCAGTTGCCACTTGCAGAGGAGAGAGAGGGAGTGTGTGCATGTGTCCAAAGAAGAAGACACCACATGTGGATGGTTGCAGTTGATGCCAGGAGATTAGAGAAAATGAAGGTTAAGATCTGGTTGTTGGAACTGATCCCTCAAAGGGATCTAGAGGGATCAAAGGTCTAGAGAAATTTCAAGAAGGTGCCTCTATAGAGCTGGAGGCGCTGGGATTAAGGGGGTAGGGAAAGCGTGGGTGGTGGTAAAAAAGTCCAAGCACAGGGGTCAACCGTCTCCCAAAGCTGTGAGTCCAGATCATGCTCCCTGACAGGGAAGGAGCTGACTCAGCACATGCCGGAGAGAAAGGAGGGTACTGCGTGGACCCTGCTCTGGAGAGGGTGGGAGAGAGCTGCCCACGAGCAGGGGGGTTATCCTCACCATGGCAAAGCCGTTATCCCCACGCTCAAATACAGGCGCAGCGGAGCCAGATGGGGGTGAGGCGAATATTTGAGGGTGTGGTGGACAGACAACGGGTGCTTGCAGCAAATAGCCACTGTCTTCTCGGGCACCAAGAGAAGGTGCCGGCGGCGGGGTTCGGAGAGGGGGAGAGAAGGCACAGGTGGACATTTAGGGAGGAGAGATTGCAAAGCGACCGTTGTATGGGAGCATTGGCTCCGGGGTCCGTGAGAAGGCAGGGAGGGCGAGGCGAGCCCCCATGATGGCCGGGGAATGTGCACGGGGACCCCGTGTTGGGGTTTGCTCCAGTAGACGGGGCTGGAGGGCTGGAGGCTTCAAACCGAGGTTTGGAGAAGTTAAAAGGGAGCTTCTTAAAAGAAGGGAGATGAGCAGGTGGCAGGTGGAGAGGGCTGGGGGCAACGTGCAGGGATGGGGGCTGCAAACCGAGACCACAGGGATGGAGTAGAGAGGGTGGTGACGTGGGTCAGGGCTGGGCCGTGGCTGCTGCAGAGCCAGCTGTGGGGTGTCGAGGTCTCTGAGGAGCTGAGAAAGACAGGCTGGAGGTGATAGGCGCAAGGTGGGGCCCGGGGAGGAAGAGGTGTGTCGGGAGGGCACAGGATGGGAGTCAGCTGTTTGGGACTTAGAAACCCTGCCGCTAAGTGGCCGTGTGGCCTTGGGCAAATCACTCGGGTTTCTCGGATGAGGGGGCCGATGTCCGCACCACCCCTCTGTTATTACGTAAGGTGGCCCATGGGACACCGGGGACCCTGAGGGCGATGCAGAGTCGCGACCTTGTGTGCACCAGCTTCCGGTCTTCATAGCCGGCGCAGGCAACTCCTTCCAGCCCGTCCTACATCCGCGCCCCACAAGCCTCACTCGTGGCGTCAGCAGCCAGCAGGCCACCATCACCTTGTGACCCTGCCACTCTCCTTCTGCAAGAAATGGAATCTCTGAATTCCACAGCCGGGTTTAAATCCGTGCCCTCTCCAGCCTCCTGGCACAGATAAGCCAGAGCTGCTGCGGCGAACGAGAAGTGACTGGAGAGACACCCACCTGAAGGGTTGCACCTGTGGGCTGCACCTGACTGGTGACACAGAGCGGAGCCTGATGAAGGCATCGCGTGCAGGAATGCCCCCCACCTCAGCTTCGTCCCCATGCCCACCAGCCGGCGTGCAAACCTCAGCGCCCAGCCACTGTGGCTGCTGGTTGTGAGCTGGGGGTTTCTCAGTCACAGTAACGTGACTGCAGCATCTGAGGCCACTGCTGGCACTCGCCCTGTGCCCGGTGCCTGGCCTGGGACAAGGCTCTGCGTGTGAACTTTTTTTTTTTCTCTCCCCTGGAGGCTATTTTTACAGGGCTCCAGCTGCACTGCCGCTGTGAACATATATCTTCACTAGGGGCGTATGCGTCACTCGCGAGGTGTGCAGGTGCATGTGTCCTGGAAAGAGCTGACGCTGCTCCTCGTGGGGGCTCCCCAGGCTGGCGGGCCGCCGCTTTCAGTTCCGCTAGGTGGCTTTCCTGCCATGTCACCTGTGCAGGTGGAGGTTGCGTCTGTGAGTCAAGTCAGTCTGGAGTTTTTCCCCTGGGACCCTCCTTTCCTCCACACCTGGGGGAGGTGCTGGGGCTGTGTCCTGAGGAGCTGTGCAGGGCCGGCCCCGAGTCTTTGGCCCTCTCGGCGTCCTGATCACTGGAGCCTCTCTTTGGCTTGCTGCTCAGAGCGAGTGTGGACGTGCACACTTCTGGTTCCCTGGAGCCTTGGAATCTGGCCCCTGCGGCTCATCAGCTCTGTGGCCTTGAACGAACCACTTTCTTAACTTCAGTTTCGAAGCCTCAGCTTACTCGTCTGTGACGTGGGATAACGAGAATACTGATTTCACGAAGTTCGTGGGGGAGGCAGAACAGTTAAAGCCTGGAGCTCTTTGTTGTTCAGTGTCCAATAAATACTAGCTCTGCCCTTTCCCTTTTTTTCCCCTCAGAGACGACTTTTCTCTTACGAACTTTGTTAGTCACTCTTCTGGCCAAGCCCTGCCCGAGGCCCAGGTGAGCTGGTGGAGTTTGAAGTGCTCATGGTGACAGCAGGGAGACTCTGGGGTGAGCCTAGACGGGTGACCGAGAGTTTGCTGGCAGAGGCGTGGGAGTCGGGGTGGGGGTGATTCTCCTATGATAACACCCTCCTCTTGAGGCGTGCTTGATGATCTCTAGATTTTACCTGGTGAAGATTCAGAGGCAGGCAGGAAAGGGAGGCCCCTTGTCTCTTCCTGAGGATAACCTCCAACCACTGACTGGGCCAGCTCTGCACAGAGCCTGTCAGCGGCCCCTGGAGAGCACGCCCATGTCCTGTGGGAAGGACCCAGTCGAACCCAGCTGCCCGTGGCTGTACTCTGCCTGGATGCGTCTGTAAGGTGTCCTCGGGGGCAGACCTAAGGTTTTAGTGGTGCCTAAGGGTGGAAGAAGAGAAAGGGGGTCATAGCGGTCTTCATGTCAGGGCAGTGAAGACCATGCGCCCAAAGCACAGGTCACACAGGGCCATGTGGGGGAAGACACACGCAGGGCCTCTGAGAGAGCATGCTTCCAGAGAGCCGGCACCCTTTTCCCGTTGTCCTGACCGGCACGTGTCCCAGCCCCAAGGCGAGGACAGGTTTTCCCAGCTGTCTTGTGTCCAGGACCCACGCCCCTCTCAGAGTCAAGTTTTTTGCCAGCCAGGTAGACCTATAAATTCTGACAGTACTCTTTTTTCCCCAGAGCGCACACCTTTGTCATGTCCTGAAGCTTCTGGTTTGAAGCAATGTTGAGATCTGTCAGCTCAATGAACACACAGGACAATCTCAGCAGATTTATCTGGCAGAAACACCAGATTCCCGAAAGCACGTGGGCTGGCCCACATGACCCCCGCCCTGGCAAAGCGAGAACGTACGTCACAGGTTTTGGGGTTAACTCGCACTGAAAAGCACTCAGATTCTGTTTCCATGTTCTTACACGGTAACCGTGACCGCCATTGGCACGCGCGTTGGATTCTGTGTGGGTGTTATTGATGAAAGAAGGGAGCCAGATAGACAGGGAGGAGGACGGGCGGGCCCAGCACTCTCCTACAGGGAGAGAGCTGGCCCTCGTAGGCAGACTGGTGACAGGAGCCCGGCTGCCTTCTCTTTGACATCAGTGCTCAGAAGACGCCTGTGTCCGCGTCTTCTCGCTGTGGATCAGCAGTAGAGCATTTGGCAAACCCAGCCCACGGCGTAGCGCGTCCCAAAGATACGTATTCTCTCAAGCCACCTTAGAAATCCGTTCAGTCATTTTGTTTCCGTGGTGCATAAGATGCGATTTTAACGGCAGTTTAAAAACAAAAACAAGAAATCAATCCTGGCTTCGTTGTTGTGTGACTTCATGTAAATGGCATATTCTCTTCCAATCAGAGAATTTTAGTGAGGATAAGATGAGTTAGTGTGTGGGGCTCCCCAGACGGTAGCCAGTTCTCAGGGAGTGATAGCCCCAAGCCCTTAGGTGTTGACATGATTGTGGTGTCTGTTGCATTGTCACTGTATCATGTTTTTGGGTGGCCCAAGAGTAATGGGCCTGCCTTAAAGCTGTGGTATGCGCTCGCTCATTCATTCATTCATTCATCTGAGATTTATTGAGCTCCTTCCTTCATTTATTCATTCAGTCATTCATCTGAGATTTATTGGGCTCCTATTATGTGCCTTTAAAGGTATGGCCGGC
>NW_024412416.1:11068537-11077680 GCF_014898765.1 Herpailurus yagouaroundi
TGAGATTTATTGGGCTCCTATTATGTGCCTTTAAAGGTATGGCCGGCCGGCCTGCCTTATTATTCACTCATTTATTCATCTGAGATTTATTAAGCTCCTATTATATGCTGTTAAAGATGTGGCCTGCCTCCCTCCCTCCCTACCTCCCTTCTCCTTCCTTCCTTCCTTCCTTCCTTCCTTCCTTCCCTCCCTCCCTCCCTCCCTCCCTCCCTCCCTCCCTCCCTCCCTCATTGATCTGAGATTTATTGAGCTCCTATTATGTGCTGTTAAAGGTGTGGCCAGCCTTCCTTCATTTATTCATTCACTCATTCATTCATCTGAGATTTATTGGGCTCCTATATTATGCTGTTAAAGGTGTGGTTGGCCGGTCTTCTGGCCTTCCCTCCCTCATTCATCTGAGATTCATTGGGCTCCTATTATTGGCTGAGCATTAAGGCCACAAAAATGAATGAGGCACAGCCCCGCCTTGAAGCAGCTCCCACCCTGGAGAGCTTGTTACCATAAGCAGTCATGTTATTTTCTGTCTAATGATGACACTCTAAGGAGAGCAGGTGTCAAGGGCGTCGATAACCCAGGCAGAGGGGGCTGGTGGGAAGGAGCCAGAGTGTCTTACCATTCCATGCCATTTATGACAGTGATGCCCCAGGTTTTAGGAGACAAAAGCCGCAACTGATCTGTAGTGAGAGCCTCCCCCCTTCTGGGAGTGGCAGGAAGACAAGAGTCAATGATGCATTTTGTTGCTTTGGGAGTAGATTCCATCCGAAGGTGTAGAGATGGGGCAGGAAATCCTGTCTGAATCCAAAGCTCCCATCCGTTGGCATAAAATCCTGAGGAGCCCCTGGAGGGAGGGAAGAAAAAGTCTATAGTATTCGAGCGATACCGAGAAACTCCTGACTTTAAAAAGGACAGATTTTTAGCAAAGGAAGTTGGATATTTAGAGGTGCTTTTTTTTCCCCCAGAATTATTTTTAGCTTCCAGCTATATAATTTTTCTTGCCGACTTAGGTGCAGTCTGTGGATTAGACTGGTTGTGTTTGGGAACGAAAAACAAGCCACGTCCTCTGGTTGGAGGGGCAGGAAGCGTCCAGTGTTGTCCCGCCTACAAGGACACTGGAACACAGCCTGTAGAGAGTCAGATTCCTGCAAACAGCAGATGTGTGGCATCACTGAAGGGGGTGGTTATCCCAGCAAACCAGAACCCATTTCACAGGAGAGGAAACCCCGAGAGATCGAGTGGCTTGCTCAAGGTCACGTGACTGCAGGGAAGGGTCTGAACCAGAACTCAGAGAGTCCCATTGAGTTTCCTGCTTCTATAAGTGTGACATGAGGGTTTGGGTGGTAAGTGTCCTAAAGCCTCTCAAGGGTTTCTTGATGCTTTTCCTTCTAAGGATAAGGCTCCACTTAAGGGAATCTCCCCTTCTTTATAGAACATACGGACTCTCGTAGCTGCTTACATCTTCAACGGCCACATTGGTGCCAAACAGCTAGCTAGCCTGGTCATGTTTTTAAAACTAGGGAACTGAAATTCCTTGTCCTTTAAAAAATTAATTTTCTTTTTTGTCTTTCGGTAACCCGTAGGAGCAGAAAAGTGGAACTTTCAGAAAACAGGTCCGTAAAAGAGAGATTGACTTCCAATAAACACCTTTGAAAATTGGGACTGATCTTACCCTCCTCCTTCCGGAAATCCTTCTGGAGAGCTCAGTCCTTATCCCACTGGTTCTTATCCTGCATGGTTTTTGAGCCCTGTCTTCTGAGGCTGAGATCCTTGTTTTTCCTTTTGGCATTCATGATGGTGGCAAGAAGGGTGTGTTTTCTGTAGAGCCAAATGCAGTGTCAGAATCAGCTAGTGACTTGGTTGGGCGATCTGATACCTGCTTCCTCTGTCTTTGGGGCTCCCAGGGAATCCTCTATACCTGGTTTCGTATGTGGTGCTTTAAATGGTCTCTTCCCTACTGTGGGAAGAGTACCCCACCAGGCTGCAGGACGCCAGGCATAGTACAGGTCTGTCCCCTGATGAGTGAAAAAATGAATGAAAAAACAAACTGATGCGACCCTCCTACTTTCCATATCACGGGCAGAGTTAATCTCAGTGATTTCTTTACCAGGCCTCTCTTTTCTTTTTGTTTCTAGGCTATAGTCTTATAAAGAGAAGTGATTGGCTAAGAGGTGACAAGGGACAGGGCTCCCGCTGCCCTCCCAACTAGTCCTCAAAGTTACCTGAGCCTCAGGTCCTTTGGCTATTTATGAAAATATTATGCCGTCCAACTTACTGTTATAATGAGCTTAGACTTTTTTTTTTTTTTTTTTTGAATCCACAGTAATCTGTATTTAAGTTGAATTCTTCCTACCGTATGTTGATATATGTTTGAGTGAAGTGATGTATGTGTGTGTGTATTCCTTGACCCACCCATGTTTTGATCTAACAGATGTTGGTTGAGTTCCTACTATGTGTGAGGCACTTCTCTGAGTCCTGGGGATGCAGCCATGGAAATACAAGGTCCCAGTGTTCACGGGGCTCACACTCTGGTCTAAGGGAAACCAAAGGGAAAAAAAAAAAGGAACAAATAAAATAATAGTAGTCACAGGGCACCTGGGTGGCTCAGTCCGTTGAGCATCCGACTTCGGCTCAGGTCATGATCTCGCGGTTCCGTGAGTTCAAGCCCCACGTCAGGCTCGCTGCAGTCAGTGCAGAGCCCGCTTGGGATCCTCTGTCCCCCCCTCTGCCCCTCCCCTGCTTGTGCTCTCTCAAAAATAAATATTTAAAGGAAAAAGTAACAGCAGTAACAACTGCTCTAGTGAAAGCAGAGCAGGAGGAGAGGCTCGACGGTGAGTCAGGCGTATCCTTCCCGAAGTCTGAGGCTCTCACTTTAAGGCTGTGGGTGACGCTTCACGGGGTTCTGGTGAAGAATACTGGGGGACTCTGGGCACTCATGAGTGCTGATTGCAAACAACAGCACTCCTGTGCTAGCAAGCATGTGCGTTTTGGGGCGGTGCTAGGCACGGAGCCAGGCTCTGGATGTTCTTGAGGTCTAATTTTGGCCATAATTCTGCAAGGCGGGTATGCCCCGTTCCATGTGGGAAGGGGATGAGGCTTCGTTTCAGGCCACTGTCGATTCTCTTCCTTCCCTGACCTACCCCGTAGCGGTCTCCTGTGACAGTTCACTGTTAAACCGGGGTCACTCGAGATTATCAGTTAGCAGAACAGACACACAGTTTTCTACGTTCTCCTCCCCGTGAGTGGCTGCTATCTACCTTGCCAGTGTTGTGTGATTCATCACCGAGTAGGAGCTAATATTTCCCCAGGGCCCTTTAGCAGCGGAAGACGCTAAAGAAGTGGTGAAGAGGTTTCTAAGTTACTTAGCAGATTTTATGAACTGCTAATTGCCTCATAAAGGCATTTTATTGGCCAAGGGTGATCTGTTATTGGCTCTGTTTACATATCTCAGTCCCTTTGCCTGTTTCTTCTGCCCTGGAAAACTCTGCCCTCTGTCCAGCAGAGGAAGTTTGGGATGTACAAGCCAGTGCCCACCATGGTCCCCACATGTGGGGACTCTGCTGGTGCTACATCTGGTGACGCTTGGAGCAGGATATGACCTCTTGATGTGATTGGTTTAATAGATTAGCAGCAGACAGGAGCCTTGGTTTTCTTCTCTGCGAAGTGGGGGAAAGAAGGATCTGAAGGCAGGTTTGTGTTCATTTGCGTTTATTTGCTTTCTGAATGGGCTCTTTGACTTCTGAGTCTTCGAGAAGTTTCTCACTTAGGGGACAGAAGTGACAGAGCAGGTGGTGAGTTTAACAGATGACAGTGAGAACGGGGAACTAGCCAGCTCCTGCTTCATTTGCATTTTTCTCACTGGTTAGAATGCCTTAAAATGGAAAGGGTGGGGCACACAGGTTCACAGAGCAGCTGGAGTCCAGAGTAATTAAACAGTGTGGAGGTTCCTCAGAAAATTAAAAATAGACCTACCCTATGACCCAGCAGCAGCACTGCTAGGAATCTACCCAAAGGATACAGGAGGGCTGTTGCACAGGGGCACATGTACCCCAATGGTTATGGCAGCACTTTCAACAATAGCCAAACTCTGGAAAGAGCCTAGATGTCCATCAACTGATGAATGGATAAAGAAGATGTGGTGTATACGTACAAGGGAATACTACTTGGCAATGAGAAAGAATGAAATCTGGCCATTTGCAGCAACGTGGATGGAACTGGAGGGTATTATGCTGAGTGAAATAAGCCAGGCAGAGAAAGACAGATACCATATGTTTTCACTCGTCTGTGGATCTTGAGAAACGTAACAGGAGACCGTGGGGGAAGGGAAGGAGGAAAGAACAACTTACAGAGAGGGAGGGAGGCAAAGCATAAGAGACTCTTAAGGACTGAGAACAAACTAAGGGTAGATGGGGGGTGGGGGAGAGGGGAAAGGGGGTGATAGGGAGGAGGGCATTTGTTGAGATGAGCACTGGTTGTTGTATGGAAACCAGTTTGACGATAAATTATATTAAGAAAATTGCATGGGGCCCTGGGGCTCTCTGAGTTCTGTTTAGTATTTTCTCAAGAGAGTTTGGAGAAATCAGCTCATAGATCCACTACCTGGGTTCTTTCAAGAAAGAAAGAAAGAAAGAAAGAGAGGGAGGGAGGGAAAAAGAAGAAGAAAGAAAGAAAATAAAAAAAAATAAGAAAATAAATCTAGGGAATGAGGAAAAGGAGACGACAAGATGACAAGACGGAGTCGTCATGGTTTGTATGAGGCAGGAAATGATGGCTTCTGGAAATAATCGGCAGTACGCGGGAGGGAGTGACAGCATTCTCCACCGAATGTCCAGAGTGGATTAGTTAACAGATGGGCAGCTTTGGTTGAAGATGACTGGGGATTGTTGTGAGCTCTCTAAAAACAATCAGGGCCGAGTCAATGCCTTGCATTCCTGATAGAGTCGCTATTATATCAAATTGATGCCCAAGATACGATTTCCTGGATCTGTGTTAACACATTTTCTCATGATGTCCTTGGGAACTTGTTGAATAACACGTTGCTTCTATTTATTGAGAGAGAGAAGTCACGCGTCAGACGCAGGCTAAGGCTTTTATATGTGTTGTCCTGTAGAATCCTCAGACCGACCACATGAAAAAGGTACTCTTGATTTTTCCTATATTGTGGATGAGCACATTGAGGCTCAGAGAGATTAAGCAGCTTGCCCAAGGTTGCACAGCCAGCAGGAGCAGAATAGGAGTCTCGCCCCGGTTTCTTTGCCTCTCTTACACATGCTCTTAAACGCAATGCTACACTGCCCCTAAAGGATTCATATTAGATTGGCATCGGTCTGCAAATACCTCTGGTGTGGACCGCCACTGGTGTCCTCCCTTTGCTTTGTGCCATTCAACATTTTTATCCGTGACCTGAATGAAAACATAAAGGCACACTTTTCCACAGAAGCTAAGCAGTTGGCACAGGCTGGAGGAACAGATCACGCACGGTACGGCGTGAAATAATCTGTCCGGTGAGGGGCGGGAGCCATGAGGGGGGCTGCAGGGTGTACATCTCTGCATCTTGGTTTTTAGTTTATTTTTTCAGGTAAGCCACACGTGTGCAAGAGGGACACTTCCTCGCAGAGCGCATGGAGGGGACGTGCGTCATCTAGAGCGCGCATTGCCTCTCTTCATCAGTATCCTCCTCGATATGCATAAACCACCTGTTTGAGAATCTTCCCTAGAATCTGCACCAAGGATTAGCAGTGAGCAGAAGACCAGTCCCTTCTGCGGACTTGCTGCTGATTACACTGGGTGCTGCAAGACACGACGAGGAAGGAAGACCCGGGGGGCCAGCGGAGGGGGAGAGGAAGCGGTGAGGTGCAGGTCGCCGGTCAGGTGTATGTCAGGTCGTGACAGAGGTGGAATGAGAGCAAGGGCAGGTACGGGCCTCCTGGGAATTTCGGTGATTTGCTGCACGTCTCCAGCCAGAGGGTGGTCTCATCAGAGCCAGAATCCAAGCCTCTGGACCCTATTAGTACCGAAGGGAAAAACCACCAGCTCTGAAATCTGCCCCTCCAACCTGGCCTTGACCTGCTGGCCCCCAGAAGAGACATGCACCTGTTCCTTTCCCCTGCCATACTCCGTTCATCAATAAATATTTGTAGACAGCCTACAGCACCAGAGAATGTTCTAGGTCTAGATATGCTTTTACTAAAACAGGAATAAAAAGAGAAAAAGGAAAGAAAAAGACACATACTGACCGTCAAATTGGAAAATGTTCTAACCTAGAAAGAAGACCGCTGGGATATTGGATTTTATGCAGTATTTAAACAGCTCAAATATACAATACATTTTTTAGGCTAGAATGGTCAGGACTCCCCCGCCCCCCCTCCCCAAGTGGATTTTATTCCACAATGAAATCACTGCTTCTAATTTCCATGGAGAACAGGCTGCAACTAGGGCTTTTTCCATGGCTTCCAAGGCCAAGTGCAGAATGCCAGGAGTTGGTGTTCCCAAGAATTTTTGTAGGACCTGGAAATGAGAGCGTGTTGCTTTTTGCTGGCATATCTCTTAAGAGATCTTGACTTCTTGCTTCAGAAAGAGGGGTGTGTGTGTGAGCCCGTGAGCCCATGTGTGTGTTTAAACGTCAGAGAAAGTCTGACCCACGGCCAGACAACCACCCCCACCCCCCAACTGCCAGTTGCTTAGAAGAATATCCTGTTTCCTTCAGGCCCCAGAGGGCATACGTTCAAGTAAATGCTTTAATTCAATTACATCCTGTTGCCAAGTAATTTCTTAAAGAAGAGGAAGTAAATGGAATCTCTTCTGGGAAAGTTGTGCTATCATCATGGCTTTCTTCAGGAGGAACATGTTTATTTGAAAACTCTCCACAGCCCGTTGTATTTACAAGCCAGATCTCTGACCAGCGGGAAGAAAGAAAACTTGTTCACTTTCAGAGGATGCCAGATTTAGGATTTGTCCCTAGTGGTGTGGGAACAGCTGTCAGATCTTTTGGCCCGCCCGGCCGGGCCCTTATACTGTGGGGAGCATGAGAGACAGGGTTGCTCTGTTCTGGGGATTAAAGATCCTTGCAGTGGGGCCAAAGCAGGGATCGTACCTGGGCTTGGTTAAGTGTCCATATCCAAGCTTTCCATTATGCATTCTTTTACCTACTTAGCTGTAGTCACTGCCTGGGCAAAGACCCATGTGAACATTTGCTTTTGAAAAATGTTTGTTTTCTCCTAAGGGAATACATACTCCCCGTAGAAAATTTGGAAACATAATAGAGGCTAACAAGGAAAATAAGATTCATCTATTTTCCCACATTGCAGGAATAAAGTACAGTTTTGTCTGTTTTTTTCCCCCCAGTATTTTTTTTTCCTGATCACATATATGTAGTCAAGCCAACACTGTATGAGTGAATGATTTTGTAAGATTCTGTGAATGACATCTGCCCTAAGGAGGTGAGTTCCCATCCAGCTGAAGCCTGTACTCTTGCCTTCATTTACATTTTTTAAAAATGTTTATTTTTGAGACGGGGAGAGAGAGCACAAATGGGGGAGGGGCAGAGAGAGAGGGAGACACAGAATCGGAAGCAGACGCCAGGCTCTGAGCTGTCAGCACAGAACCCGACGTGGGGCTCGAACTCACAAACCGCGAGCTCATCACCTGAGCCTGAAGTTGGACGCTTAACAGACTGAGCCACCCGGGTGCCCCATATACATTTTAATGGAACTCTTCCGTCTAGTATTACGAAGGGTAAAAGATCTATGATTCAATCAGGCGCCTTCTGGGCTCAGTGATGAGTCTGTGAGCCCAAAGGCCACAGGTCAAGTTACCTAGGAATGATTCAGAATTGCGGCTGCCTGCCCAGTTATGTTTCTTAAGGTGCATTATTGCTCTAATAAAATGTTGTGGGCTGTAATTTTGTAACAGTTGGTACTAGGAGTCCCAAAGGAGTTGTGCATTTATCTTGAACATGGGCTCTACCCAGGCCCCCACCAGCACAGCAAAGTTTGCTTTAATGATGTTCCTTTGAATAATTTAAATGCCACCCTCCTGTTGATTCTTTCTGTGTATTTTATTCTGCAAAATGCCCCAAAGGGTTCGTTGGTTTTCAAAAGCTGCATGTTAGACACAGTTGGATACTTTTTTTTTTTCCTTCAGCGGCTTTGAGATTTATGCACTGATGCTTTTCTCAGACAAACACCAAGGGAAACGACCTTTGCAAAATACAAAATTTCATCCTGGGAGTCCACAGTGGACATTTCTCGCCTTCTGCAGAGCCTCTGGCAGAAGCCAAGTGGTGGGGGAGGTGGGGGGAGAGGACGGTGGCATCCTGCCACAGCCACAGTAAATAGCACGGGCACTAGCGCTCCCTAAAATGATTTAAAAACCTGCTCTCATTACTGCTGATTGAACCGTGGAAACCCAATGGCGAACTTTGAAGAACTCTGCCCCAAGGGCTAAAAGATTTGGAACATTTTAGGTCTAACGGGGTCTGTCGGAGCGGTCATTGTTCCCCAGAGCTTGGATTTACAGAGGGGGAGGGAGACTGAGGTCTGCCAGAGTTAAGCAGGATGTCTTAAGTCACACCCACCTCTGCGGAGGGGGATTGGAATCCACAGCTCCTGAAGCCCAGCCCTGCTTCTCCAGTGCCCTGCGGGACCTCTCCAAGCACCTCTCGTGTTCTGAGGACACCAGAGAAGTGTGAAACCTGTCCCATGGAAACGGGAAGCACTCTTTGCTCAGCGGTCTGATGACTTGAAAAGCAGATGCCAACCTGTGGAGCTCCCAGTGCGTGCATCCCGACATGAACGCGTTTTGTGAATTGCCTAAAGGAACCACTGGCTGCAATGTGGCATCTTGCCTGAGCTCCGTCACGCCCTGTGAGGGAGGGACATGAAGAGGACATTTCATGAGTGCTCTGAATGCTAGCCTTTTAAAGACATGTTCTGCACAGAGGATCTCCAGTGTCTGTCTGGGCTTCATTTACTTGTGCCGGGGCCCCATGTGAAAGGTTAGGGCAAGGAAGAGGACAAAGGAAATCTATGAAGGCTTTAAAGGAGCTAAACACAAGGGTGTTTCCACACCCCGCGGGGGGGCCGCGGAGGGGGGGGGGGGGGGGGGGGGGGAGTAGCAGTATAAAAAGAATTTGGGGGGGGGGGGTGGGG